>NC_090648.1:479214525-479514525 GCF_040937935.1 Hyperolius riggenbachi | reverse complement strand
TAGACTATTTTGTTCAGATCCATCACATAATATAGGATTAAGAAACAATAAAATTACAGGTTGGAATGTAATAAAAGAAGTACAAAACCAAGAGGGGGATGAATACTTTCCAAGGCACTGTATAAGAGCAATTTGAGTTTGTTTTTTTTAAATTAATCCTGAAGTGGGAGAAAAATATACAAGTTACACACACACACGTCATTAATGGGAGCCCTCTGGATAATTCAGAAGCTTTCTGGATCCTTCCCTAGCTCACCGATTCAGTGCTGGGTTCCTCTATACCAGAAGTGTCAAACTCAAATGCAAAGTGGGCCGAAATTGTACACTAGAACCTAGTTGTGGGCCAAACTCAATGTCTTCTGGCCACCTTCCTCCCTTATAACGTTACCTGGTTTCTATTGGCCCTCCTCCAACCCCTATACAGTTCCCTGGTGCCTAGTGGTCCTTTCTTCCCTATACAGTTCCCTGGTGTCTTGAGGCCCCCACCCTCCTATATACAGTTACCTAGTGTTAAGTGGTTTCCCCCTTCCTCCCCATATTGCTTCCCTGGTGTTCTAGGGCTTCACTTCATCCCTGGTGGTCTAGAGAGGGCCAAACATAATGCAAAGTGTGGAAACCAATTAGGGCCAAATTAATGGCTCTAAGGGCCAGATTTGGCCCACGGGCCAGAGTTTAAAATGTATGCTCTATACCTATTCTACCTAGTGGCAAAGGTTGATGTGATGCAATGAAACATGCTGTAACGTGCTACCATTACCAATTAATGTGTCTGTCACTTATGTTTGCCTGACTTATCCTTTTAGGTAAGTCAATTGCTTAACTGTATTTTATAGTTTTTATAATTTTGACCTGTTGGGTGGCTCCTGTAGTCTTTAGTAATACATGCTTATCCTACCCCTATCAGGGTCACTAGTTTTCCTTTGATTCTATACTAGCTAACTCCCTTTCCTTAGAGACCAGAGAAGATGAAAAGGGTGTAAGCTGCATGCTGTTGAAAAGGGTGCCTAGTATTTTAGCAGGCGCTTTTTTATCAACAGGATGCCAGTAGGGTGAGACGGGGAAAGATTGGGGGGGTGAAACATAAGGCGCTCACTGGAGGGGGGGGGGGGGGTTAAGGTTAGGTTCCCACCAGGGGGGTTGCAATTAGGCACCCAACAGTGGGGGATTAAACTTAGGTAACACTGGGGGGGGAGGGGGGGTTAAGGTTAGACACCACCGGGGGGGGGGGTTACTATATGAATTAAATAGTAGTAAATTCACCAATATTCTTCTACTGGCTATTTTCTGCACCCTTTTAATGGGCCTTTATCAAATGTATATCTAGAGACTATAACCTACATAGAACTCAGAGCCCAAGTCAGGTTTGCAATGAAGTGCAATTTCAACAAGGGATGGTCAGAAATGCCGATTTTCAATGCCACAGAAATTCCGATTTCGACAAATGCTGATTACCGGTTCTTCGGATTTCCCATTAATCCATTTCTAAGTTCTGATTTCCAGCTAGTCTTTATTTTTTTTTTGTATCTCAGGGACTCACTGTATTATCCATCCATTGATGGGTGACATAGGACTTCTTGCCTGGAGTGACAAAAGGGCTAGAAACGCCTGTGGTTTCACTTTAATAAAAACTGGTACTAAGATAGTCACTCACACAACTAGATTATTAACAAGATATAGAGCTGAGATGAGAAGTAGAGCCATAGAGCCAATCTGTTGCCTCATAGGGCAGATAGCTTAAATCTTGTCTATGGAAAATTATGGAAACATACATTCATATACATAAATCTTTGATCGTTAATGCAGAGCCCTTTATAGCAGCGATTGCATTCTAAATCTGCTATTCACTCTAAGCGGAATATATTTAGGTGTTTTTTTGAGAACAGCTTGAAAAGACCAGTGATTAACCTTTTTCGGCTTTTTAACTGCTCATTTCTCATGTCTGGTGAAAAGTTGCTGTTTGTTGACCTTGCTGTATTGGAAAGGACAGACACATTTCATACTTACCAATCCCATCTGCATTTTGTATGTATGTAATGAAAGGCAAGCTGTCAGTATAAAGGCGGCAATGCACAATGACTGCTGTATGCAAAGAAGACACGTTCTCGGTGACTATAGATGGCTGTCCTAGTTTCTGCTTATTTGCCTTTGTAAGTAATTCTCTGCTCTATTCTAGGATCTATGCCTTGAATTGGAACTCGCTAATTTTGTGGACTATTTCTATTTTCCTGAATTCCAGACATTTCTGATTCAGGTAGATGATGACCAGAAGATGTGGGGATGGGACCTTATTTTTTACAATACTGTAAACTTTAGATGGGGTCACAGTACAAAGCTTCATAAACAAAAGTCTGTTTATTTACAAAAGTAAATTAACCTCCTTGAGACCAAAAGATGTTAGAGTTATGTCCTCTGTGTGGCGGTCTGTGGCTAATAGGATGTAACGCTAACATCCTTGAAGTCCCTCCTGCTCCTGACGCAATCATATGCACCTGAGAGGGGAGATTCAGCTGTCATATGACAGCTGACATCTCCCCTCACTGACCAGGAGTCATAGCGATTGGCTCCTGATCATGTGATCACTACGATCACCACCGATTGTAGTGATCACTGAAGTGCAGCGATGGCAGCTGAAGAAGAAGAGGATCCCCTCACCTTCGTAACATTCCCCCGGCGATCATTGCTCCCCCTCCACTCTGCATCCATCCTCACTCTGTCACTAAGTTTCCGGGTCCCGGCTTGATGGCGTCATCAAGCCGGGACCCAGAACTAAGCGGCAACGCGAGGCTGCATGTCGGGGAGAGAGGAGGCGGGGAGAGCTGCTCATCGCAGGACTGAGGGAGGTAAGTAATGAAGGCTGCCTGTACTGGGAACACCTGCCTATACGTGGACACCCATGACTAGCTATCAATACTGGCAATACCTATCCTTGGCTATCTAGAGTGGCTAAACCTAAACCAGGGAAACTGCTTTGGTCCGGAAGGGGGGATAAATGGCCGGGCTCCAAGTGGTTAAACAGCTTTGTTTCAGCATTGATTGAAAAGTAAACTAATGGCTTACATCAGCTTTGGAGTTCCTAGTGTTAGCAATGTCCAACTTATTCAATTTAGTCCAATTCCTTAGACCAAAACCATTCAAAACAGCAGTCCATAGTATGGCATTGCCTCTCACAGTGCAACCAAATAGAGATGGCCTGAACTGTTCACTGGGAGCAGGATTATGTCAACATCTGCCGTTCGCATTCGCGGCGAACAGCGAACATTTGGCGTGTTTGATTCGCCCCCTATACATCATTATTGAGGTAAATTTTGACCCCATATCTCACAGTCAGCAGACACATGGAAGCCAATCAGCTAGCACCCCTTCCTGGACCCCCACCCCCTATCAAAATGCAGTTGGGGTGGCCATATTGGATTAATTCTCTGCTGGCTGCTGACTGTTAGTGAAAGCAGGGTCAGACTTGCTGTAAATAAGTAGGGAAAGCATTAGCTAGGCCTGTGTTTTTGTTCCTCATTTGCTGTGAAAGCCCTTTTGAGGGCTAGCACATTGGTCTCCTGGGTTTTTTGTGTGTGTGACACTCTACAGCCCACTGACACACAGATCTGTGTGCACACTACTGCTGTTACATCATTAAGTTATTATAGGCACAGAACCACTCCAGTGCATTATTATTTCACTGTATTCTGATAGTCCTATTGCATTTCTCTGTGTGTGACACTCCACAGCCCACTGACACACAGACCTGTGCATAGTGTGATTTCTGCCCTTTAGGAATTAAAACCCGACTTTGCGTCAACTCTGTAATTTTAAACAGCCCTTTTGAGGGCTAGTACATCGATCTCCTGTGTCATTATGTTGCAGGCACAGAACCACTCCAGTGCATTATTATTTCACTGTATTCTGATAGTACTATTGTATCTCTCTGTGTGAGACATTCCACAGCCCACTGACACCCAGAGCTGTGCATAGTGTGATTTCTGCCCTTTAGGGATTAAAACCAGACTTTGCAGGCAACTCCATAATTTTTGGTGGGACTTTTGGCATGGAACCCCCTCTGGCATGCCACAGTCCAAGTGTGAGACCCATTGAAACAACTTTTCCATCACTTTTGTGGCCACAAACAATCTTTGTATTTTTTTAAATTTGTCTCCCATTGAAGTCTATGGCAGTTTGTCAGATTCATCTGTTTGCGAACATTTTCAGAAGTTTGCGTTCGCCATTCGCGAATGGAAAATTCTATGTTCTCTACAACCAAACACACTTGAACAGGAGGTCAGCCGCACACGTCCTCCATGCCCAAAGTTCTCCCCTTCACTGCTCCTGTGCCTCCTCAATATGTTAATTACCAGAGCTTCTCTATGCTCCATCAAAAAGCCAGCTGTGTACCTGAGTGGAATGGGAAGGCCCATCCTTCCTTCCCTCCCAGTCCTGAGTCTGGCCCTTAAAAAAAAACAATAACAGAATTGAAGCGGAATAGTCTGCCCCTAAGAACTGCACTGGTTGTAAACCCCTTTCCATGCTATTTAAAACTAATATATGTATTTTTTACTTAGACCGGAAAAAAATGAAATTGTCAAGTTTTACTATTTTTAACCATTTTTAAAGTGTGTTTTTTTTAAATATAATTTGTCCTTATTTTAAGGGAATTGAAACTGCTTTTTGTTACATCTGAGGCCTGGCATGTTCCAGAGAGTAAATTGTTTCATTTGTATCAGTTTATATGACTTGAAAACTTGTTATCTTGTTTTCTTGCACCTCACTACATCTCTGAGGAACAGAGGTTAACACAGTCTAATGACTTGTTTCCTGGCCCGAGAACAAACAATTCGCCAGTTAGTGTACAGTCACTGAGATGCGTTCATGAAATTTGCGCACAGTGCAAATCCTAATTTAGCAATGGGAAACAAGAATAAAAAGTGACCATTTTAATGGGGTCTATCATTGGCAACTCTAAGTGCACTTAGGCCACCGGCTGCATTTTAATAGTAGTTGGATGTGCCGGCACAAGTTGATTCAGGTATACATCATGTTTGCTTCCTCCACAAACATGAATGCACAGCTGACAGTTGCTGGTTATAGCTTTCGGGAATAAATAGAGAGTGATTTGGTCAGTTGCTGACAACCAGTGATGAGCGAAAATGCTAATATTCGTTTCACATTAATTATCGCAAAAATAATGTCAAATTAAAATAAGTTTTATTATTTTTCACGCTTTTCACAATGTTTTGCACCCTTTGTGGTAAAATAACGATTGTTCACATTTTCGTGAAAAATGCGAAAATGCAAAAATACAAGCTATTTTCGCAAAATCCAAAAATAGCATTTTCAATGTGAAAATGACTTAGGTCTCTTTCACAGTGGGACGTTGCGTTTGATGTGACGTTAAAGTCGAACAACGTGCCCCTAACGCAGCGCATGTAGTATATGAAATTGGACGTTATTTTGCACTGCGTTATGTGTCTCTTGGTGCGCCGTTTTCGTCGCATACTGATAGAACGAAACTGGCGCATGCGTTACATTTAAAGAGAACAAAAAACATTACTGAGCATGTGCAACACACATAACGCAGCAAATGTATTGCTAAACGCACAGCATGCAGCACTTTCTAAATATTGCTACACGTTACACACAACGCAACGTGTGCACTGTGAATGTCGCACAGACTTTGTATTGCTGTGTGTTAGTCTGCGTTATAATTTTTTATAACGTGCAACTTTGACGTCCCACTGTGAAAGAGGCCTTAGACGAAAATTTGCAAGTAATAATGCTGACAACTTTACCAGAGCATTTTGGAAACGTCAAATCGGAGTGAATCGTACTCAGCAAAAACATTTTGTTTTTAACCTTACCATTTATTTATATTCCCTTGCAGCACATTGGTTTATTAAGAGTTATTTTAAAATAATCCTCGGACAAATCCAAGTGTGTTCAATTCACAGAAAGCTTGATGCAAACCTGGCCTGATGCAGATTTTGGAACTCATAGGACCGCTTCGTCAGAGGCTTCACCAGGGGCTAATAATGTGATCACAGAAAGGTTGATGCAAACCTGGCCTGATGCAGGTTTTGGAACTCATAGGACCACTTCGTCAGAGGCTTCACCAGGAGCTAATACTATGGCAAAGCCATCTTTATATAGGAATACAGGACGTATTGTTGTGACAGCATTTCAAAATCCACTAGCTTCTGACAACCAATTTCTGTGTATGACTAAGAAAACTCATTAGTGGAGCATTACCAGGTGTTGACTGCAGTGAGCTACATATTCTGATTGCCACATGCTGCCCGAATGCTGTTAACATCAACCTATTGCAATATTGATCAGAAGATGTGTTCTGCCTAATTGACAATTCTACCCTAGACATATGTGTGCATGTATTAAGTAGTTGTAGCCATATTTAAATTCTTATGTAGATGTTAGGGTAACGTCATGGGTATCTGCTCTTTTTGGATTCAGGCATAAGCGCTGAACATGGAACTCCACAGTCGTTAAGGGCTCTTTCACACTAAGGCGTTGCGTTTGATGCGATGTTAAGGTCTCATAACGGCACACATAAGTGGCACACTAACGCATCGCATGTTAGCTTTGAAGTTGGACGTTACATTGCACTGCGTTATGCATCTCTTGATGCGTACGCGATGCATACTTTTTGACGCATACTGATCGAACGAAAACGGCGCATGTGGCACAATTTAAAAAAAAAAAACATTACTGAGCATGTGCAAACAGTCTAACGCAACCAAATACGAGTATAACGCACAGCATGCTGCACTTTCATTTAACGTGCAGCGTTATACTCAAACGTAACGTGGGCACTGTGAACAGCCCATTGATTTTACATTGCTGTGAGTTGGGCTGCGTTACTGGCTGCTGTAACGTGCGGCTGTAACTTCCCACTGTGAAAGCAGCCTAAAAGTTCATTATTTATTTTTGTTGGCAGCTGAAAGAACCAAATTGTATGTCAAAATAAAATGGCTGCTATGCAGACTTCAGCGTGTCAAATGTGACTCCTTAAAAATAGAAATATGAGACTGCAAGGTGGTTCTATTTACCCTATGTAATAGACATACAATAAAACAATTTCATGTAAAGGACAACTATCATGAAAAATTGTAAAATTGAAAATGCCTACATATAAATGTACATTTCTCCTAGTAAAAGCACTATCAATTACTTACATCTCACTTTGCAATGTATTAATTTACTTATTCCTCTTTTTGCTAAAGTTCCTTTTTAATGGAGCACTCTTGCAAAAAATTGTAAAATTTAAAATACATGCAAATAAAATGTACATGTACATATCTCCAAGAATAAAATTAACTATAAATAACGTTTTACCTTTCTTGCTGTCACTTACAGTAAGTAGTGCAAATCTGACAGATCTTTCAAGTTTTGGACTAGTCCATCACCTCATGGGCAATTCTCAGTTATTTTTTTTATTTACAAAAGCATTTTACTGAATGATAGCTACTTTGTTATTTCTGTGGAAAAATTGAGTTCAAGCAAAAAATAAGGTACAACACTAGTCTGCGCCCTCACTTATCCCTGTTGATCCAGAAGAAGGTGTAAAAACCCTTACAAGGCAAGGTCCAATTAGCCCCAAAAGGTGAAACAAAAAAATCCTTCCAGACTCCACATGGCAATCAAATAAATCCCTGGATCAACACCACTGGGAAATACCTAGTAAGTAAAGTCATGGTTGTCTTAGGCCTCTTTCACAGTGTGACGTTAAAGTAGCACGTTAGAAAAATGTTTCAACGCAGACTAACGCAAAGCAATAGTAAAGCTATGTGACATTCACAGTGCACAGGTTGCGTTTGTGTGTAACGTGTAGCGTTATTAGAAAGTGCTGCATGCTGTGCGTTATACACGTTATTACATGGAAGCATACTTTTCATTGCCTGTATGCTCTACTGTATGCGACGATAACAGGGCATGAAGTTGCGTTGCAACCTTTTTGGGGCGTTGCGTTGCGACTTTAACGTTGCATCAAACCGCAACGTCCTAATGTGAAAGAGGCCTTAAAATGGAAGGGAAGCATCAAACCCCTAAAACACAGTCCAACTGCAAAAATAGTGTGCCTCCACTATTTGCTATGAAAAAAATGCTTGCTTAACTTAAAGAGACACTGAAGCGAGAATAATTCTCGCTTCAGAGCTCATAGTTAGCATTGGCATGTGTGCCCCTGCTAAAACGCTGCTATCCCGCGGCTAAACGGGGGTCCCTTCACCCCCAAACCCCCACCTGCAAAATCAAAGACCAAATTGGTCGTATATTTTGCTGCTCCTAGAGGCAGGGCTAACGGCTGCAGCCCTGCCTCTAGTCGCGTCTATCAGCGGCGCATCGCCGCCTCTCCCCCGCCCCTCTCAGTGAAGGAAGACTGAGAGGGGCGGGGTAGAGGCCGAGATACGCGCTGACAGACGCTCGTGGGGCAGGGCTGCGGCGGTTAGTCCTGCCTCAATCCGGAAGAGATCCCCGGCTGCACGGAGGGGATTTCGGGGGGTAAGGGACCCCCGTTTAGCCACGCATTAGCGGCGTTTTAGCAGGGGCACACATGCCCCTGCTAACTATGAGCTCTGAAGCGAGATTTATTCTCGCTTCAGAGTCTCTTTAAGTTTAGGGATGGTCGGAAATGTTCATTTCCGATTCTGTGCATTTTCCGTTTTTCTGATTTTCCAATTTTCGCTGAGTATTTTATTAGTCTTTTTTTTTTTTTGCATCAGAGAATGCAAAAAAAAAATGAAGAAAAATGAAAAAACATTGAAAATCAGTCTTCTGATTGGTCTAAAAATTTTGCAGAAAAATGCTGCATTCTCTAAATGGACCATTTGGACTATTTAGCATTGGACCAATGCTTCAGAGTTCTGCGATTGGGCTAAAGTTACCAACTTGCTGAAAATCACATTTCCATGGTATTTCTGATTTCCGAGTTCCGATCGGAAATTAGGATTAGAAATGCAAAAATGTCAATTCCACAGAATCCAAATGAGCATCTCTACCTAAATCACTATCTGAAACAAGAGAGAAAAATGTCAAAACAATAATGAAAAGTTTATTCTTCACACATATGTACATTTTCAGAAATACATATTTGTATTGTTAGACTATCTCTGGCCTTCATCAGTAGCGATAGTTGCAAATAGGGATAGTCAGAAACAATGCTGGGACAAATGCTGGGACAAGGTCCTCCAGCATCCAAGGCTGAGACACCAAAGTGCGCCCCTCCCACTCCAGCCATCACACACTGATTGTTAGACTAAGAGGCGCCCCTTCAACACCTTAATCTCTAGTTATCTGGCTTGCAGTCACTGCCATGTATCCCCTTTTCTTATATCTCTTTGCTTGAGACACAATAGGGAAATGATAGCTGAGTGAGTTGTGCACCCCCTCCTATACTGAGCCATGAGGATGGAGCCACTCTCACCTCTGCCTCGGCCCGACCCTGGTCGGGGAATGCCGAATTCCGATTTCATGGAAATTTAAATTTCTGCCAATGTCTATTTCTGATTTCCAGTTTTCTGTTTTTCTGATATACGTTTTTTCCAATTTCCATTTTTTTCAATTTTCCAACTTCTGAGGAGTATTTTATAATTGGAAATGTGGACATTTAAATTCCCGGGAATCCAAATTAGCATCCCTAGTTGCAAATAAATGGGGCTTCGAATCTGACATAGGGCCTTTTCACACGGGGTGGTGCGGTATTTTTACTGCACCCCACAGCCAGGCAATGCAAGTCTATGGAGACGTTCATACTGCCACGTTACGACGCGATAGAAGTGACGTTTTCACCGCATCCCATCGTAGGTCCAGAAATACGTTACCACGCGGCTTCTGCTTCATGTTGCTGTGATCTGTGTCAGCCCGGAACTCATGTTAGTTAATGGCAATGATGGATATTATCACCAATGTGATGTCACAGCGCGCTTGCGTGAAAGCAAATTGTTACTAAATACTTATGTGCACTTCCGCATACCCCTAAGCAGGAAGTGACCTCAAGCATGCGTCACTTCCTGCTTGGGCCAATGCTAGATGGGGAATACCACTTAGTAATGCGGTATTCTCTGAAGGCCTGTTTCTGGCAGAGCGATGCAGTGCGATGGAATCGACTCACCGGCAGGGGTGAGCAGAAACTACGCCCAAACGTAATTATGCATCATTATTCATAATTAGGCATCGTAATTGTAATGCAAAGTTTGTAAATTACGCTTAAGAATTTATGCGTAAAAATTTACCGCTGTGTGTAATTACGGCTGTTACGCGTAGTTCCCGTGTATTTTGCAAAATCACTTACCAATCTGCTATATGCGTACATTTTTACGCATACGGGTGAATTTCACACAAAGGCATGTTTTTTGGACTCATTAATGCTTAAAAAAATACGTTGACATTGTCAAGGGGAATTTAAGAGAAACAGTAATGACATTGTTCCGCATACATAAGCGTCCGCATGCAACTACGTTCAGCTTACACGTAATTTCATAAATTAATGCATAATCACGTTTGACAACCGTAGGTGAAAGCTGGTCAGACATATGTAATTCCTCTCTGCGTAATTACGGAAAATTATGCGTAATTAAACGTAACCGTAATTTTTTCATTACGAGCAACCCTTCTCACCGCATCGCTGCCGCCGGCATACAGTGTGAAACCGTCTTTACAGTGGATCTATATCTATCTGTTAGGGAGAGGGACTGGAGGGGATAATTAACGAAAAAAGAACATTGCCATCTGCTATACAATGATCCGTCAATCCAATATGTAGCTGTTTACCTTCTGAGACGATCACTGCCATTTTTGTCTGAAAAGTGTAAAGTGTTTGACAACATTTTAAAACCATAACGTTAAAGTTAATAATTAAGCAGCTATTAGGCATGGTGTCTTGTGTATGTTTCTCACAGGTTTATAGATACCCCAGTGATCCATCTGTTGTATACCGACACTTTATAGCATGCAGAATTCTGATGTTGTTTGTTTTTATTGAAGGCTTTACTATGCTGGTCTGTCTACAATACAATGGGTAGATCCACAACAAGAACACCTACAGCGTAATGTAGCTTTAGAAGAAAAAAAAATGGAATGTATTAAACTGGAAAACTCAATCTGTTTAAAGTAGTAGCACAATTATGGAGGAAAATCAAAATATACTTTTTCTTTTAAAGAGAACCCAAGGGAGAACAGTGTAGTAAAATAAATATACTTACCAAAAGCAGTGTTCCTCCATGACATAATTGAGCCACTTCTTGATGTCCCATGTCCCTCCGTTTGTCCACCAGGAGCTACTTTCTCTATTGTGACCTTCGGGGTCACAATACTGCACAGACAGCTCTCTGCTCTCCTCCAAGAGCAGAGAGCAGAGAGAGAAAGAGAGAGAAGGAAAAGGGGGTGGGAGAAAGGCAGGGAGAGACAGTAGGATGGCCTGATGGGCGGGGTATATTGCAGGAGTGTCTCTCCTGCTAAGGACGTCCCATCCCCTCTAGGATTGGCTGCAAGCTTTTAGTAGCTGCAATCCAGGGGAGGCGGGATGGGGGTGCAGGGGACACAAGATGCATGGAAGGGACACAGAGGCATGTCCTTTAGATGGGAACGTGCCTCTGTGTCCCATTTGTGCCAAGTGAATTCGCCTCGGGTACACTTTAATGCAGAGCCACACAAAAAATGGCTACAGCATGCCCTACTTGGACCTTGCTCTTTTAAAATACTAGATCAGGCCTAGGTAAAGTTTACGTGGCCCGGCTGCATTGTGCAGACTGCAGGCACATACCTATAATTTCTGGCCTCCTCCCCCTCTCTCGCTGCAGAGTCGCGAGCGGGAGTTTATCGGGGGTTAAAACTTACACACTCACTGCTTCCTGCTTTGCGTCTTCATGATAACGGCTTCACTTGCACGTCGTCACATGACATGCAAGCATAGTACACGCTGGTAGCCAGCATGTGATGTGCTGGTGTGTCATGTGACGATGTGGATATTATTTACTAGCTGATTGCCCAGCGTTGCCCGGGTATGTATTTGGCTGGTGTTGACTCCGCCCACTTTTCTAACCCTAACACACAATGACTCAATGACCTAGTTTGTGAGCTTTGCATTGTTTGGCATCAATAATTTGCATTGAAATGAAACATCTGATTTGCTGTGGCTCCACCCTCTTTTCTGAATTTGAACCCCAGTCACCCAATGACCAACTGTAACAGGTTTTAAGCTTGTGTCCTTAACAGTGCAAGAATGGCAGCAATTGAATATTCCCCTTCAAAAGCAATAAATTATTTTGGATTGGCCTTTGTAGGATCCACCCTTTTATGAATATTAATCCCAGTCACCTAGTGACCAACTGTGCAAAGTTTGAGAACCCTGCCGTTAACAGTGTAAACTGCAGTTTACATTTTCCCAGTGAAATTTGTATTTGTCTCTGCCCACTGATGACCCAGCATTGCCTGGGTATGTATTTGGCTGGTGTTGGCTATGCCCACTTTTTCTAACAGTAACAGACAATTACTTAATTACTCAATGACCAAATTTGTGAGCTTTGCAGTCTTTGGCATCAATAATTTGCATTGAAATAAAACAAATCTGATGGGCTGTTTGTTTCTCCAAGCCTTTTCTGAATTTGAACCCCAGTCACCCAATAAATAACTGTACCCAGTTTGGGGCTTGTGCCATTAACAGTGCAAGAATGGCAGCAATGAAATATTCCCCTTGAAAATCAATAGGTGAATTTTGATTGGCTTTTGTAGGCTCCATCCACTTTTATGAATAATAGCTGAAGAATCGGCGTTGCCCGGGTATGTATTTGGCTGGTGTTAGCTCCGGTCACTTTTTCTAACCCTAACACACAAATACTCAATGATCAAGTTTGTGAGCTTTGGGTCTTTGTCATCAATAATTTGTATATTCCCATAGAAATTAAACAAATCAGATTGGCTGTTTGTGGCTCTGCCCCTCTCCGGCATTTGAACCCCAGTCACCCAATGACCAACTGTAGCAGGTGAATTTTGATTGGCTATTATAGGCTCCACCCACTTCCCATAATATTAATCTCAGTCACCCAGTGACCATCTGGGCAAAGTTTGAGAACCCTTGCCAGTAACAGTGTAAGAATGGCTGCAGTTTATATTTTCCTAGGGGAATTTGCTGTTGGCTCCGCCCACTTTTTGTAATCTTGACACACAGTCACTCAATGACCAAGTTTGTGAGCTCTGGTGTCCTTGGCATCAATTTGTAATTTACCAGTGAGATCAAACAAATCGGATTGGCTGTTTGGAGCTTCACCCCTTTTCTGAATTTGAACCCCAGTGACCCAATGACCAACTGTAGCAGGTTTGAGGCTTGTGCCATTAACAGTGCAAGAATGGCAGCAATTTAAATATTCCCCTTGAAAATCAACAGGTGAATTTTGATTTTCTTTTTAGGCTCCACCCACTTTTCTGAATATTAATACCAGTCACCCAGTGACCAAGTTTTAAGCTTTCGCGTTTCTGCCATCAAAATTGTGTGAATGGAAGCAGTTTATCCAGTAAAGTAATCTGATTGTCTGTTTGTGACTTCACCCCTTTAGTGGATTTGAACCCCAGCCACTTCATGACGGACTGTAGCCGGTTAGAGGCTTCTGCCATTATTAGTGTAAGAGTGGCAGCAGTTTCAATATTTCCCTTGAAAATCAATAGGTGAATTTTGATTGGCTGTTGTAGTTTTCACCCACTTTCCTGAATATTAATCCCAGTCATCCATTGACCAACTGTGTCACGTTTGAGAACCCTGCCAATAACAGAATGGCAGAAATCAATCTAACAAATTGGATTGGCTGTTTGTGGCTCCACCCCCTTTAGTGAATTGGGACCCCAGTCACCTATCAGGCAAGAGGCCTCTGCCATTAACAGTGTAAGAATGGTAGCAATGTAAATATTCTCCTTGAAAATCAATAGGTGAAAATTGATTGGCTGTTGTTGGCTCCACCCACATTTCTGAATATTAATCCCAGTCACCCAGTGGCCCACTATGCCAAGTTTGGGAACCCCGCCATTAACAGTGTAAGAATGGCTGCAATTTATATTCTCCCCTGGAAAAAATGTAGTTGTTGGCTCCGCCCACTTTTTGTAACCTTGACATACAGTCACTCAATGACCAAGTTTATGAGCTTTGGGCTTTTGGTATCAATAATTTGTATATTCCCATTGAAATAAAAAAAAATCTGATTGGCTGTTTTTGGCTCCGCCCCCTTTCCTAATTTGAACCCCAGTCACCCAGTGACTAACAGTACCAGGTTTAAAGCATTTGCTATTAACTGTGTAATGCTGGGCACACACGTTGCGATTTCCCGCTCAATGCGCGGGATCAATTTGATTATTTCCAACATGTTTGATCGGGTTTCAATGGATACAGCCTTCGATTTTGCATACTTAATATGCAAAATCGATGGCTGTATCCATCGAAACCCAATCGAACATGTTGGAAATAATCTAATCGATCCAATCGATCCTGCGGATCGAGCGGGAAATTGCAACGTGTGTACCCAGGATAAGAATGGCAGCAATGTAAATATTCCCTTTGAAAATCAACAGGTGAATTTTAATTGGCTGTTGTAGGCTCCACCCACTCTCTTCAATATTCATCCCATTCACCCAGTGACCAACTGTGCAAAGTTTGAGAACCCTGCCAGTAACAGTGTAAGAATGGCTGCAGTTTATATTTTCCTATTATTTTTGGCTCTGCCCACTTTTTGTAACCTTGACACACAGTCACTCAAAGACCAAGTTTGTGAGCTTTCAGGTTCCTGGCATCAAAAATGTGTGAATGGAAGCAGTTTATCCACCAAGAAAGTCTGATTGGCTGTTTGTGGCCCCGCCACTTTAGTGAATTTGGACCCCACTCACCCAATGACCGACTGTAGCAAGTTTGAAGCCTCTGCCATTAACAGTGTAAGAATGGCAGCAGTTTTAATATTCCCCTTGAAAATCAATAGGTGACTTTTGATTGGCTGTTGTAGGCTCCACCCACTTTCCTGAATATTAATCTGATTCTCCCAGTGACCAAGTGTGCCAAGTTTGAAAACCCTGCGATTAACAGTGTAAGAATGGCTGCAGTTTGCATTTTTCCATTTAAAATGAATGTCTGAAATTTCATTGGCTGTTTTATGCTCCGCCCACTTTTCCTGGTTTTGTAACCTCGGTCACCAAGTGACCAACTGTGCCAAGTGTGGGGACTCTGGCTCGATTACTGTGAGAATAGCAGCCTTTTCCATTTTTTCCATTCACTTTAATGGGTGGAATCTGATTTGCTGTTTGTAGCTCCGCCCAGGTAAGCAGGGGGGGCACGAGACCACCAGAACCTATCATCCCAGGTAGTAAGGGATTTGTGTACCAAGTTTCGTACACACACACACACACACACACACACACACACACACACACACACATACACGCACGCACGCACGCACGCACACACGCACGCACACACACACACACACACACACACACGATTTTATATATATAGATAAGAAAAGTATCTCCTGGGAGATAAGTCAGGAGAAAAAGTTTATTGCAAATGAGCCATAGGTCTTTATTCAATACAGTTTTTCTCCCAAGTTTTTTTCCTGGGTGTTATTTTCACACCTTGAGCCATATGTACTTCAATTTTTTCCTGAGTTTTCTCCTAGGAGATAATTTTTCATCTTCAATTTATGATAACTTTTTAGCACTTTGCAATTAAAAAGTTCCAAAAAGTACGTGAAAAAGTACTATCAAAATTATTTTGAGTATTTGTTTGCTTGCTGATGGTTTAAAGGGAATTTTATTGACGAGGTGTGAAAATATCACTTAGGAGAAAACACAGGTGAAAAAGTGAATTGCATATGGGCCCTTATCAATAAAATGCCCTTTAAGCAACCAGCAAGCACCAGCAAGCACCAGCAAGCAAAAAACTCAGAAACAGTACTTTCTCACCTACTTTTTTTTTCTTTGCAGTACTTGTTAAAGGTATTTTAAACAGAAGGTGAAAAATTATTTTTTCTGAGAAAACTCGGGTCATACAGTTCAATACACAAGATAAAGGGCTTGATTCACTAAACCATGATAAGACAAATATCACACCTTATCAAAGATATCGCACATTATCCAAAGTTATAACATGTTATTCAAAGTTATCACATGTTATCCAAAGTTAACACGCCTTATCAGAGTAGCAGAGCGAGCACTACGAACTTATGCCTGCTAATTGGCAATGACACTCGTCCTGCCCTGAGCCTTATGGGTCCATAGCGCTCGCTATGCTACTCTGATAAGGCGTGTTAACTTTGATAACGTGTGATAACTTTCAATAACGTGTGATAGCTTTGGATAACGTGTGATAACTTTTGATAATGTGTGATATCTTTGATAAGGTGTGATATTTGTCTTATCATGGTTTAATGAATTAAGCCCCAAGCGTGGTCAGTGCGGCACTCACTATGTTCAAAGCTGAACGAGTTAAAGGTTGGAAATGGCTCATTGGTGTGCTCCAGCCATGTGGGTAGAAGGAAAGCAGGACATGATGGGAGTCACAGAAGCAGAGTGCGGGCACCATCCAATGCAAAACAAATATTTATTGTAGTGTCAGTATAGCAAAATCCTCCTTAACCAGTCAGTAATACAGTTACCAGTGGTGTGTGCTTGTGTCCCTGTGTCTTCAACATCAGTGCGGAGGTGGGTGGTGGGACACTAGGATCACTGACAACAGCCATTTCACGTCTCTACTAGAGATGTAGCGAACGGTTCGCCAGCGAACGGTTCCAGGCGAACTTTGGGGGTTCGTGTTCGCATGGACCAAGCGAACTTTTGCGGAAGTTCGATTCGCCCCATAATGCACTATGAGGGTCAACTTTGACCCTCTGTATCACAGTCAGCAGGCACATTGTAGCCATTCAGGCTACACTAAGCCCTGGAGCCCCCCCCCTTATATAAGGCAGGTTCGCTGGCCATGACACTCACTCGTGTGCCTGCTGCAAATAGACGGACTAGGGAGAGCTGCTGCAGATTTTTTCTTCTAGGGAAAGATTAGCTAGGCTCTTGGCTTGTTCCTGGCTGATTGTTATTGCTAAAATAGCACCCCTCAACAGCTCTTTTGAGAGCTCTAATGTTCTCCTGATGTGTTTTTTTTTGTGTGTTGCTCACTGACACTGACATTATACAGCCCTATCTGTTGCAGCTGGACCTTGGTAATTGTTATTACTGTGCCAGCCAGGCCCTGCCTAACTATCTATACTGGGACACCTACCTATGCCTACCTAACTACTGGGGCACCTACTTACCTATACGGGGACACCTACCTATACTAGGGGACCTACCTATGCCTACCTACCTATACTGGGACTCCTACATATGCCTACCTACCTATACTGGGTCTCCTACCTATGCCTAGCTAACTACTGAGGCACCTACCTATGCCTACCTACATATACTGGGACTCCTACCTATGCCTACCTACCTATACTGGGACTCCTACCTATGCCTAGCTAATAACTGAGGCACCTACCTATGCCTACCTACCTATACTGGGACTCCTACCTATGCCTAGCTAACTACTGAGGCACCTACCTATGCCTACCTACCTATACTGGGTCTCCTACCTATGCCTAGTTAACTACTGAGGCACCTACCTATGCCTACATACATACACTGGGACTCCTACCTATGCCTACCTACCTATACTGGGACTCCTAACTATGCCTACCTACCTATACTGGGACTCCTACCTATGCCTAGCTAACTACTGAGGCACCTACCTATGCCTACCTACCTATACTGGGTCTCCTACCTATGCCTACCTACCTATACTGGGACTCCTACCTATGCCTACCTACATACAAGAAGATAATAAGGTCGTTGCTTCATTGTGGACAGACCAAATTTGATCAGCGGACAGTCACTGTTCAATCATTGAGCTACCACAGCCCGGCGACCATATGAGCTGGAAAACTGCCACGGCCTACACTCTCGCCATGGTGCGCACCAGTCCAGCATGGCCATCACTACACAAACAGCTGTTTGCGGTGCGTTACAAAGTGAGTTTGGTGTGTCAGTGTGAAGCAGTACTCTAATTACACTCCCTGATTGATGTATACCCATGCAAGATGTTTGAAAGCACTTTAGGCCTGCAATGTAGCATGCAATGTGATTTCTGCCCTTAAAACACTGCTTTGCGTCAAATCCAGATTATTCCCTGGGACTTTTGGTGTCTATCCCACTCCACCACCTGGGGGTCCAGGTGTTAGACACCTTGAAACATGTTTTCTATCACTTTTGTGGCCAGCATATTTTTTTCTATTTTTCAAAGTTCGCCTCCCCATTGAAGTCTATTGCGGTTCGCGAACTTTTACGCGAACCGAACCTTCCGCGGAAGTTCGCGAACGGGGTTCGCGAACTGAAAATCGGAGGTTCGCGACATCTCTAGTCTCTACGGATGCTTAGTCATGCTTGGTCAAAGGGCCATAATCAGGTGTACTTCATTAGTTGATCCAGAGAGAAAGGTGCTTTGTACTGTCCTTTCAGAGGAATAGATATGTGCAGCGTTCTAAAGGGGGATATGCTGATTTGGCCTATTCAAGGAGCTTCTTAAAATTAGCTATTTTTGATAGGGATGCTTATTTGAAATTAAATTACTGCATTTGCAATCGGAAATTGGCAAAGGGAAATCGGAAACCGGGTTTCTCCAGAAATCCTATTTACCACAACTTGGTAATTTCAGTCCAATCACAGAACTCAAAAGCATTGGACCAATCAGAGAATGCAAAATTGTTCTCCGGAAATCGGATTACCCCAATAATTTTAGACCAATAACAAGACTCTAATACTATGGTGTATTCCTGAGTCTTGTTGATATACTGAGTATTTAGCCAATCAGAGAATGCAAAAAAATAAGAAGATAGACACCTCAGATATTTGAAAATTGGAAATGGGCATTGGTGGAAATCGGAATTTCAGCGGAATCAGAAATCAACATTTCCGACCATCCCTAATTTTTGATTGGGTGGCTATTGAAATATGAGAAGAAGAGAGTCAGCTACATTTTTTTTTTCAATTGAATGTTCATACTTACTACACTATAGTGGGCTCTCCATTGTCTCCTCTTTCTTTTGCAAAATTATTAAAGCAACACTATCAAACCAAGTATTCTAAAATGACAATGTACAAGTAATGTCTAAGTAGCTGCGTAAACATGTTCCTACTTTTCATGTTAAATATCAGAGGCAAAAGCTGTATTCTGTGTAGATTTTAGTTTGCTTGGAATGTCTCATTTGCAGAGGTATGAATATGTATGAATCTCTGCAGTCTGACATGCAAGAACAGTGTAATATTGAAGCAGAGTTATATGAAATGCCTCTGGTGTCAGGTTTCACACACTACTACAAATGTTTATGTTGCACATAAGATACATTTCCTCTGCTTTCTGCAGACTGCTCTCGGAGGCACAGGCAGCTGCAGTGAGAGCTTTCTCTCACACACAGTAATAACAGATGTAGTGTAAGGGAATCCCCCCTTCATGATTTGGTCCGTCAGATTTTGGCATCAGTGAAGTGTGAAAGGAATTTGATAACAGTAAACAAAGAGAAAAGCATTGAGTACTTAACAGCTCTTCCCAAACTATTCCTATCTCAATTGAAAAAAAACATGTTAATCGATAGCGTTCCTTTAATAGAATAATTATAGTAAAAAAGAAGCAATTTTAATTATTAAGTTATAATCAGTAAAGTATCTCTTTAAGTATTTTTATCCTTCATAATATGCTTTAGTGACATTATTTACTTATCCCTGGCAGAAAATTCAAAGGTCATTTGTAGATATAAAACACTGCAAAAATCCCAATCCTGTAATGTTTCCCCAAAACAAGCTTTGTACCTCTACACCCCCCTCCTTTATGAGATAAACCTGATGATACTACTCACAGCCGCTCTACAGCATAATTATTATTTTTCAGGAACAAAAAAATAAGCATATTATGTCACTGTGTGTTTCCTTTGGCCTTTTTTTGTTTGTTTGCTTGTTCATTAATTTATTTGAGTTCTCTTTGTAGCCCTGGTACACAGTGCACTCATAATAAGAGGAGCCAGCGTCAGAAAACATGCAGGCTGCTACGTACTCTCACTCCGCTTTGTATGCCAGCAGCAATGCACAATGGAAATGTAAATCAAATTGTTCCTTATTGCTTAGAACCATAGAAACCTTTTAGAGACATAACCTTGATGCATTGTTTTAATAGACATACTGTAGGGTGGGTGAGCGCCTGCACCAGACTGCTCTTTCTATTGCTACGGCTTGAGCTGCGTTGAAAATAATAATGGCAAAGAATACATTTCATAGCTAACTCACTTCAGTCTTCAGCATAAAGCACAGGTACACTTTTCCGTTTATTGTGTGCTGTTGCCATTCACCACTTATATGTACTTTAAAAGCTTTCTTATTATATGAAGTATAGTTTTAACTAACAAAATACAAAGTTCTAGATTTCTCCGCCTATAACAAAATGATAAAAATGTGTAACATGGGTAGAAGACAAGAAAACCTTTTATGAGTTATTTTTATTACTTTTTATTGAATTGGACCTGAACTCTGGCATGGGACAGAAAGAAAACAGAGAGAAATGCACCTTGTATGTATTTAGAGAGTTTAGCCTGTGTAATTCCTCCTCACCTGTGACTAATCACAAGTTATAATTTGATCTCAGTTGGCTTTCATGGCAGATAAGCTAATTGGTAAACACGGATGTTAACAATATGTCTGCTTCCATGAAAGCAGGAAGCAGGCACACTGCGGATGTATTGCAGGATTTGTATCAGCTGTAACAAAGAAATGTTTTTCTTTAAAAGTTAGCATGTTGTTGCTTATCTTTTAGAGCAGAGAGGAAGTTCTGAGTTCAGGTCCGCTTTAAGTAGAGACTTTAAAATGCTTGAAAGGGTTAATGCATTTAGTTTCATTGTTCCCTGAGAGTCTCATCAGTCACTGTGGTGTTCAGGTCTCCAGGCTGCTGGAACAATTTATTTGACCCTAGAATAAAGAACGTAAGACTTGACTTATAGCAGAGAGCATCCACAAGCAAGTTACACTAATAGATACATGTTCTTTCCGGAAAATAGCAATGTGGTGCTTAAATATAATAGCAAATATATCGGCGCCAAGGGACAATGGAACCGCCGTCGAGAAGAACAATGTCCTAAAGTTCAGAAGTCAGGCATACATCAAAGGTCAGCACAGGTTTAGAAAGTCATTGTATGTAGGGAATGATAAATTCTTCACCACAATATATCAAATGCTCAGAGGTAGGTATCCGCCAAACATCAAAACAAGAAAAGGCTTACCAGCTCCCAACAATCCACATTATAAGGTTGTAAAATGGCTCAGGACACAGATAACGTCAAGGGAACATCAGACGTCGTGAAAATCCAGTGGACATCCGTATGGAGGTAAAGTTTCAGGAATTTACATAGGAAAACAAAAACGGCAATATCTAAGCGTAACGCGTTTATTTAGATAAAATTTCTTTAAAAGGCAGTAGATCTAAAAACAATAACTCACATACGGGGCCCATAAACTGGGAACCCCGGAAGATTAGCACACATGTAATGGTCAATTGTAGCTCAATAGACAATGGTGCCGTCTGTTACCTTCCCGACCGGTTTCGCAGTCTTGCATCATCAGGTGATGTCATCCGATGACGCAAGACTGCAAAACCGGTCGGGAAGGTGACAGGCGGCACCATTGTCTATTGATCTACAATTGACCATTACATGCGCGCCATTTTTGTTTCCCAATGTAAATTCCTGAAGCTTTACCTCCATACAGATGTCCACTGGATCTTCACGACGTTTGATATTCCCTGGACGTTATCTGTGACCTGAGCCATTTTACAACCTTATAATGTGGGTTGTTAGGAGCTGGTAAGCCTTTTCTTGTTTTGATGTTTGGCGGATACCTACCTCTGAGCATTTGGTATATTGTGGTGAAGAATGTATCATTCCCTACATACAATGACTTTCTAAACCTGTGCTGACCTTTGATGTAATGTGGTGCTTGCAAACTGAATTGGACATAGTATTATTAAGCAAATTCTTTGGCTCGGATACACTTTAACACCTTCCCAAATAAGCACACTATAGGCCCTATCCAATTCACTTTTTTGGTACTTTTTCAACTGCAGAGTGCTGAAAAGTTTTTTTTAAAAACAATGAAAATTTGTCTCCTAGGAGAACATTTTGGAGAAAAAGTGAATTAGATCTGGTTCAACTTGATAAATGTGTCTTTTTTCAACCCAAATAACTATGCAACTATGATACTATGGATTGGGCCCTATGCCTCTTACAGAATATAATTTAAAACATATAGTCTCTGTGCATTGTTAATTGCGTAAGGGCCATTGTAATAGTTAGTCTGGCCCTTATTCCTTTCACAGTGTTTCTCTAAATTGATATGTTCCCATCTTATCAATAAAATGTGACTTTAGCGATGTCTACCAACTCTGTATTATGTACGAATGTCTGTATTATGCATTATGTACTCATGTTTCTTACCTTGCCCAGCACCATAATAATAATAATAATAATAATAATTACTTAGCACTTATCTATCAATAAAGTGTTTGTAACTGTCGAGTATAAAATAAAAAATCAATTATTTATTTTTATCTGGTAAACAAGTAATAAGGATGCTAACCAGGCAATCCAAAAGTAAAAAATCACTCTTATTGTTCTTTTCCATAAAACATAATTCCCCAGTTTCCATTATTTGGCTCATCTGTTGCACAAAGGAAGTTGCAGGGCATGCTGGGTTTTCTTTTTTTCTTCTTTACTTTCCCCTCAGACATAACTAATGCAGCCTGATTAGCTGAAGCCTCTGTCCCTCCTGTTTTCCCCTCCCAAACCTCTGTTCCTCTCTGATTGCCCAATATTTCTCAGTACACTTTCTACTGCAGAGATGGGTGAGAGAATGTCTGAAGAATAAGAGGAGGGCGGGCAATGATGCACAGACAGAGTAAGGGAGGAAATTATGTCAGACTTGGCTTCAAAATAGACACAGACAAAATGAAAAAAACTTACAAAGGATTTTGCCTTTTTTTACTATAGAAAATCCCTAAAATCCAAATGTGGACAGTGTAAAACATATGCTACGTAAGTAGAGCAAGTATTTGTCTACTTATATACATATATGTAGTTTTTCTTTTTTTTTCTGAGATAGTATGGCTGACTTTAAAGGGCTTCTATCACAATAAATAATAATCTAAAATACATACTGTATATAAAATGTACGTTCCTCCCAGAGTAAAATGCACAAACACTTTAAAGGGCTTCTATCACAATAAATAATAATCTAAAATACATACTGTATATAAAATGTACGTTCCTCCCAGAGTAAAATGCACAAACATTTTTTTTTTTTTTCTATGTCACTATATGACATACACTAGGTAGTAAAAAGCTAACAGATTTGACAAATATTGGATTAGTAAATCTCCTCATGGGGGGTTCTCACTAATTCCTTTGTTTTTTACAAAAGCTCACCATAGACAGTTTTCCTACTCATTTGCTCACTTTTTTGGCAGTTGGAGCCGGATCAGTGAATAATGGCGCACAGCGCCTATGCATACAAATGGGTCCGCATTAAAAAGATACGCTTATCGCTATTTATCGTTAGTACTGCATAATAATGGCGGACAGGGAAAAAAGAAGAAAAACGGCACACAGTAGTTATCAATAGCGCCGTTCATATGTCAAACAGCAGACGTTATTATGCACAGTAACGTTATTTATTAATATCGCCCTACATGAGCCAAACTGCAGAAGTTTTTTAACTGCAAAATGGGGAATGGATTTAATGTAACACTGTCAAGGTTAGGGTTAGGCACCACCAGGGGAGATTTAGGGTTAGGCACCACCAGGGGGGTGGTTAGGGTTAGGCACCACCAGGGGGCCTTAGGGTTAGGCACCACCAGGTGGTGGTTAGGGTTAGGCACCACCAGGGGGGTCTTAGGGTTAGGCACCACCAGGGGGGGTTAGGGGTTAGGGATAGGTACAGAGAGGGTTCTGTGTGTTAACGCTAAATAACAATAAGACTTTAACGTTAAATAGCGATAAGCGACAAATGGATTAGCAGCAACACCGTGCGCCATTATTCTCAGGCGCCATTTTCAGATGGACCCGTTGGAGCAACCACAGTTTAGTAAGCACTTTTTAAATAAATAAATAACAGAGAATCCCCTAGGAGGAGATTGAATAGTCCAAAACCTGTCACAGCTCAGATTTTAACTACCAACTGTAAGTGGCCATGACACAGGAAAAACAGTAATTTTTACTGCATTTTACGCTTAGAAGAAATGTACATTTATATGTGTCCTTTTTAAAAAATTACATTTTTTTTCTTTTTTTCCCTTTTAACTGGATTTCAGTGTCTTTGGCTATATTGTTTTTCAGTATTGCAGATTCCTGATCTTCAGCGTTAGTCCTCCTACGTTGGGTCATGTTCTTATTTAAGGGCTGCTTGATCTCCCAAATGTACAAATCTTCTCTGTCTTCAATGCACTGGCCTGCATACGCCAACTTGCTATGCTTGTGTTTAGGTGTTTGATCCTTAGAATGTGCTAGTTTCTGTCTCAGTGTGTTGCTTAGTTTGAACAAAACAGTGGTGTGATGTTTGTTAAAGATCCTCCTGAGTTTCTCTGGTTTGTACGGAATCAATATGTTGCTGTGTAATTTCTGATTCACTTCTCTGTTCCTTGGACTCTTGGTCTAGTGCTTTTATTTGACCTTACTGTTTTATTTTATTTGTATTTTATTCTTTTTTTACAACGACCCAGTGTGGGTGGTTATGAACCTTTTGTGAAGTGTTTGTATTCTTTGCTCTTCACTGCAGTGTGGGTAGTTGTCATTCCAGAATTCTAATAACACCCAGGGTGTGATCCGATGGCTGGTTGGTGTAAAAAACGGAGGTACTGGTCTGCATGAGATTTCCTTTACACTTTTTTGGCCTAAACCGAGACGAACCTCGGGTACAAAAACACATACATTACTTACCTAAGAAGAAGGAAACCTTGAGATCCTATAGAGGATACCCGCACCATCCTCCGATTCTGAATTCTGACAAGGGCTTGTCAGCAAAGAATATCGGGGCCGTTCTCCTTGTCAAACACAAGCCTGGCAATACTATGACTGCGCAAGTATAGCCGCACCTGCACAGTAAGCAAGAGCCGCGACAGTGCAGGCACTTCTTTGTTCATGTGGGTGAATATATCATATTCTATCCAATTTTCCCAGAGCTGATAAGAGCAATTTAAATATGTTATTTAATTATAGGAAAGCTATACTTTTGTTGAAAAAAAAAATGAAATAACATGTATCTGAACTACAGAATCCATTTTGTAATACAAATGTATTAAAAATGACCTGTCCATCCATCCAATCCATTTGCCACTAGAGGGCAGCAGTGGAAGCTGATACAGAAGGCGGAGAGGAGCGTGGGCAATGGAGAGGATGCGGCCGAACTTTTCCCTTGTGCACGCAGGGAACGGCAAGTGCACTTCATAACACTCTTTTGTAAGCTCCTTAATTGGACATACATTTGTAAAAGTTAAGTGTTAATGTTGTTTTTCTTACCCAAGCCTCATTTTTAGCTGCACAGATATAATCGGCCCAGGCATTTTTCACCTGATGCTGTGCAAAGCATGATGGAATTTCTGATGTTGTTCTCGTTCTGCTGTTTTGAAGCAGATTTTTTTTCTTACATTTTGAATTTGAGATTTGAAGCCTAGCGCACAGCTGGGAGGGGTGATCAGGACACAGGACAGTTGGAACTGTGTCTCATGCTCCCTGTCACCTCTTTTCAACCAAAAAGATGGCTGCCCCCATGAAATCACAAACATTTGCCTGTTCTTTTAAAACAGAGTGGATAAGAGATTATATTACCTATCTAATTTAATTAACATAAGTAATGTAATTTAATGACAAGATGTTTGTTTAGGCTGAAGTTCCTCTTTAACGTTTTTGTGCTGGAAGAATAAGCGCTAGAATTTGTTGGACTATGTTTGGATATTGCATTTGGACTGAGCACCAGTGCTTTATTTCTAGGCTGCTATTTTTTGTATAGTTATATTTGCATATTTATATAGTTAAAATTGTATAGTTATTTATTTTATTACAATTGTAGACATACCTAGTCACCACTTTCTGTTCAGGTGCTCAATCAGCTCAGCTGCATCTCACAGCAGTTTCTTGCTATGTATATTTCCTCATCTGAAAATACTCATCTCTTTCTGGAAATACACATTTCTGTTTCACAGGACTTTAGGATTCCTTGCAGTGATGGGCAAACTTTATATGTTTCAGTTTTTTTGCTGCGCCTGTACATCCCAATGGTGTTTGGTGCAGAGAATCACCAATGCTGAATCCTTTGCTATATAAAAATTAATAAATAATGAAATTACATTTTAAAAAATTCCAATCTTTTTGGTGAGGAACAATTTTGTTTGAAACAGGGGAGCTTCAGTGGCTTGTAGTTGATAAGCTTGCCAGCAAAGTGTAACACAGTTTATTAACCCTTTTGGTAACATTGTGAAATAACATTTTTGTCCTTACAGCAAAGGGGACATTTTGACTATAGTTTCACTGTAAGACACAAGTAAAAAGTTCTTTTGAAAACATAGCAAGGTCTTTACAAAAGAATGCAGCAGAAGTAAAGTGCTTTTGAAAAGTGTAGTAGGGAATTCAATAAAATATTGTTAAAAGCAGGTTAAAGGACCACTATCAGGAAAAAAATGAAAATTATAATACATACAGTACATATAAAATGTGTTTTTTTTTTCCTGGCGTAAAATGCAATACAAATCACTTTTTTCCTATGTTGCTGTCACTTACAGTAGGTAGTCAAAATATAACAGATCTGACAGATTTTTGACTAGTCCATCTCCTCATGGGAGATTCTCGGTAATACCTTTATTCTTTATATTTAAAATAAAAACCTCACTGGAAAGGATCTGGATAAAATTGCTGGTCAGCTTCCCTCCTTCTTTGCACACTTTATTGACAGTTGGATTGTGTGACTTCCATTCAGTAAATACTTTTGTAAATAAAGAAAATGGCTAAGATACACCCCCCTCATGAGGAGATGGACTAGTCCTATACCTGCCAGTCATTTGTCATATTTTCACTAGCTAATGTAAGTGGCGGCAACATAGGAGAAATTAATTTATAGTGCCTTTTACACTGGGAGAAATCTACATTTTGTATGTACAGTACTTTATATTTTGCACTTTTTTGTGTAATAGTTGTCCTTTAACTATTGAACAAAATGACCCTTTCATCAATATGCTTATCCGGAAAAAGAAAAAAAGTTTGTTTAATTTCTGCATAAATACCTCCAGACTCCCTGGAGAGTTTACCTGATGTTTAATACAGCTTGAATGGAGAGTCCCAGAACAGAGAAATGCACAATCCAATGACCCTACTCAAAGCCAGCTGTTCGCTCCTGATGGACTCGTCGGCTTCAACGAAACTGCTGACGATGCACTCATGTGCTGCGTGGTATACGGTAAGTGTAAGCACATTTAGTGTACGGTAAGAGATGTACACTCTGCACAAGTAGACAAACAAAGTTATGTTATGAAGTATATGGCAATACATTATATTAAGTAATTAGAAAGTGACACTCGACGCATTTAATTAAGGCTACTTAGCATTTTATTAGTTAAGCTCTGCAGAAGTCTATCTGTCATGCAGGTTTTTAAAATCCCACATTAATCTCAGGACCAAAAGTTTTGCACTTACAGAAGGAGAGTTTGAAAGACACTTTGGGTTTGTTAAAAACAAAAGAAATACCGAGAGCCCAATATAGTGAAGTATGCAAAACAAGGGGTTGGAAATGAAAAGTATATAAAGTATATACTCACAAACGTGGGTTACCGCCTAGGTAACCACTGTACAGGCAGGTGAAGAGATAAGACCTGTCCTCACTCAGGATTAAAAGTCACTGTCTGTAGATAAGGAAAAATGGGGATCAACCCCTCCAGCAGGGGTGGATATTGGTAATATAAGAGTAGACAGAGGCGACAGCAGGATAAAGGGTTCTAAAAGGCTTAAAATCCCTCAGGAGGTGGTGGTGGACTTGCCTCCCCGAAGCAGACAAGATACCGTCAGTTTTATGACAACAGGTTTCTTAATATACTCCAAAACAAACAGTGCAACGCGTTTCACGGGTATGTTACTGCTTCCTCAGGCAATAAACAGATAGGAGTACACAGTATAGTCTCAAGGTCACGAATAGCGCTAAGTCAAATTCCTTGTGAACACAAACTTACTTGGCCAAATAAATTGATTCTGATATTGATGAATGCAGGAGGGGCTGGGGCATGAGAATAGTTCAAGGCTTTGACAGTGGTGGGGAAAAAACAGTTTCTGTGCCTTGAGGTCCTGGTAGAGATGGCACACGATCTCTAGCCTGATGGGAGTCATCTGAAGTAACAAAAGCCTGGGTGAGAGGGGTCTTGGAAATCTGCATTGCTGTAGAGCGCAGTCTGGAGTTGTGGAGGAGGTCCAGTTGGGGAAGGGGTGTCTCGATGATGCTCTCTGCTGATCTGATGACACTGTGCAGTTTGTATCTATGGCTAGCAAAGGAGCCAGCGTACCATAACAATGGAGAAACAAAGAATAGACTCAATAATGGTGGCGTAGAAGGATCCTAGAAGTTCCTGTGTCATACCAAATTGCTGTAGTTGCCGAATGCCGAAGGAAGAAAAGTTCCTGTTGGGCTTTGTTCTGGATGAAGGCGGTGGTGGCCTCCCAGCTCAGGTTGTGCCCATGATGAGACGGACACTGGATACTATTCTGACATCAGTGTCATTGATATACAGCAGCAGTGGGCTGGGGGCCTGCTTTCTGAAGTTGACGATCATCTCAACAGTTCTGGCTGTCTTGAGGACATGTCTGAAAAGATCTGCGGGACCCTGGAGAAGAGCGGAGCTGCAGCAAGGGATACAAATGACTGCTAGAGGCTGGAAGAAGCCCCAATGCAGTAAAACTAGATTTCTCTTTTGTCGCCTCAATTATACTTAAAGAGAACCCGAGGTTGGGTTCTAAGAATGATATCAGCACACAGAGACTGGGTCTGCCTATAATGCCCAGCCTCTGTTGCTATCTCAATCCCCCCTAAGTTCCCCCTGCGCTCTGCTACTGCTTTGCCCTCATAAATCACAGCCGCACTGTCGACACGCAGCGGGCTGTGTTTACCTCTGTACTGTCACTCTCGCCGCTCCCCCGCCTCCTGCATAGCTCCAGTCTCTGCCAGCGTCCCTTCCCTCCAATCAGCAGGAAGGAAAGGGAAGCCGGCAGGGACCGAAGCTATGCAGGAGGCGGGGGGTGTGGCAAGAGTGAGAGTACATAGGTAAACACAGCCCGCTGCGACACGGGCAGTATAAGCACCCAGCCTCTGTGTGCAGATATCATTCATAGAACCCCACCTCGGGTTCTCTTTAAGTATATAATATCAGTTGTACCATCCTACCACATCCAAATAGCATAAAGACAAACAGATTGGGAATACTTTGAGCCAACAACTTAGGTATATTACCAAACATGAAACAGTAAACCCTAATACTACATGGAGGTGGTAAAATTGGTCAGTGATAGGTCAATCATAATTAAAAGTGTGGCTTAACACTCTAACATATCTGTCAGCAGACTCTCTTGGAAGAAAAAGCTGCTAGCTCTACAGCTTTGTAGAGGGCCACACAACCAACTGAGCAACCACTGGAAACACTGAGAAAGAGCTGGACACAAAAAACTGCAACGTGCAATTTAAAGTGAACCTGAGATGAAAGACATCTCAGGTTACTTACGTGGGGCTTCCTTAAGCCCCCTTGAGGCCACTCAGTTCCTCGCCATCCCCCCCGGTGGCTCTTGTCCCCTGCAGCACCGCCCGCTGGCTTTGTCACACATGTGCGGGCTGGCTGTGCACGCTCCCCAATCACACTCTCGTCAATGGGACTACTGCGCAGGCGGAACGCTCCCAGCAGCGGGAGATGTCTTTCATCTCAGGTACACCACTTCACGACCAGCCAACGCCGATAAGCGGCGGCTGGTCGCAGTGGTGTTTCCATGGAAACAGTTTCCTGTCAGTTCACGGAGGGAGTCTCTGTGAACAGCCTGCGAGCCTCTGATCGCGGCTCGCAGGCAAAATGTAAACACCCGGGGAAGAAATGCCCGGTGTTTACATCGTAAGGAGATCGGTGATCCCCGGCCTCTGATTGGCCGGGAATTGCCGCCGTCTGATAGGCTGAAGCCTACCAGAGGCGGTACAGGATGGATCACCATCCTGTACCGCCCATAGAGAGAAGGGGTGGGAAGGAGAGGGAGGGGGGAATAGTGCTGCAGAGGGGGGCTTTAAGGAGCCCCTCCCCCGCTAGGCGAAAGTGAGCGGCGGCGATCACACCCCCCTCAGCAGGACATCCCCCTAGTGGGGAAAAAAGGGGGGAAGTCTGATTGCCCTGCCTGCCCCACGATCTGTGCTGGGGGCTGAAGTGGTTAAGTGCATGGTCACAGCTTTTATCTGTTCCTTATTTTAGTTTAACTGGTGAATAGAACTTTGTGTATAAGAGCAAATTTTAAAGGGACAAACTTTTTTAATTACATTTGCTGTTTAATGATCAGCCAATTTCACCACCTCCACATCAACAGATTTTGAATACTATGACCAGATTGTGTAGGTAAACTCTCATACTACATGGGAATGGCCAAACTAGCCACTGATTGGCAAGTCAAAACTAAAGGTATGTACCATGCTTTAGTCCCTCAATCATGCTAATTTTTGCTGAACAAGTGGTAGCCACCATTATTCCTAGCCACAGACAATAATGCATTATAAATAGGTCGTTAGACTGCTGTATTGATGTGTTATAGAAGCTGAATAGGTTTTTAATTTTGTGATGGGTAACAGGACCTGGAATATTGCAAGAAAAGAATCATTTTGGGATGCAAGTAACTAGAGATGTCGCAAACGTAGAATTTTCTGTTTACGAACGGCGAACGCAAACTTCAGAAAACTGTTCACGAACAGGCGAATCTGGCGAACCGCCATAGACTTCAATGGGCAGGAAAATTTTAAACCTAGAAAGACTGTTTCTGGCCACAAAAGTGATGAAAAAGTTGTTTTAAGGGGTCTACCACCTGGACTGTGGAATGCCAGAGGGGTATCCATGCCAATAGTCCCACCAAAAATTATGGAGTTGACGCTAAGTTGTGTTTTAATCCGTAAAGGGCAGTAATCACATTATGCAAAGCTCTGGGTATCAGTGGGTTGTGGAGTGTCACACACAGAGAGATACAATAGTACTATCAGAATACAGTAAAATAATAATGCACTGGAGTGGTCCTGTGCCTGTAACTAAATGAGGCAACAGCAGTAGTGTACACACAGTTTTGGGTGTCAGTGGGCTGTGGAGTGTCACACACACAAACAAAAACACAGGAGACCGATGTGCTAGCCCTCAATAGGGCTCTTTGAAGTGCTTTCACAGCAAGTGAGGAACAAGAACACAGGCCTAGCTAATGCTTTCCCTAACTTTCTGCAGCAACTCGGACTCTGCTCTCACTAACAGATAGCAGCCACCAGAGAATTAATCCAATGTGGCCACCGAAACTGTTTTTTGATAGGGGGGTGGGGGGTCCAGGAAGGGGTGCTAGCTGATTGGCTACCATGTGTCTGCTAACTGTGAGGTAAGGGGTCAAAGTTTAGCTCAATGATAAAGTATAGGGCGCAAATCGAACACGCCAAATGTTCGCTATTCACCACCAATGCGAACAGCCAATGTTCGCAGAATACTGCTCGCCGACACACAGTTCAGCCCATCTCAGCAGCTTTGGGAACCTCTAGAATACTGTTTTAGAACCCCACTTTTTTTGTACCAAATTTAACATTTGTAAATATTGTTGCTGAAACTGAAAATGAGTGTTAGTTGATGCTGACCGTGGCAGTGAGGGTTAACTTACCTTGGTTGTCGCCTTGGGTGCCAGTGCTCCTCACCCCTCTACAATCTCCTGCTACTTCCTGCTTTACAGTCAGAAGGAGGCAGTATCAGGAACAGAAGGCGTAAGTATCAGGAGAATATAGAAGGGCATGAACCGCTGGTGACACAGGAGGTAAGTTAGCCCTCAGTTCCGTGGACTTCATCAACTAATGTTCAGTTTCAGTTTTGGCAAAACTGAATTTTGCCCACTCATCCTTGGCTACCATATTTTTAATTATGAAAATGTCTTCATTTCACTCATTAATTAGAAATATACCTACATGTTCTGCCATAATCTAAAATTCATAACCTTTTACATAGTTTCTAAAACAGCCAGATTTTCTCATACCAAATTCAAATATACATTAATGTGAAGACTGCTAAAACTAATTAATTGAATATATGACAGAAACAGAAGTATCATAGAAGCTCAGATCAATATTGAACACCACATATATCATTCAAAGAACAAATATTCTCTCCATCTACGAAGAGTGGGCATAAACACGTAATTGCAATTTAATTAGTCTATAATGCCATGAATCTCATATATATCAGATAAACAAATCAACAATATTAAATCTACATGAAATTAATACTGAATGCCGAATAAGAGAGCAGTTCCCATTACATTGTGCACATTTTTCATTTATATTTTCTAACCAAGTATTATTAGCTCAAATAGCCAATCCTGAATTTTACCAGAAAATAACCGAGGGGAGATAACGTAATGAAGAAGAATATTTAGAAGTCCTTTTCTGGTAGTGGGGTTATTCATTATTGAATATGCAAAATGTATTCTGTGTTATCTATTTATTTACTTGCGGAGATAGAAACTGCGGACTAACTGACTTGCAATCATATATTTATGTATGGTTCGTACATTCAGGAATTTCCGTGTGTGTATTCATTTTAAGTTTTATATAAGTTTTACAAACTGGTTCCATACTTTAGGTATTTTGCACTGATATTGCTTTCTATGTATACATACAGTATGTGATGGTATTTTTCACTTTTTCTAATTAAGTACTTGTTGAGGATTCTGATTTACATTTTCTGCCGTTTTATTCAGGAGAACCTACCAGTGTTGCTTGTGGATTTTAGCCAAAGTCATTTTCGCATCAAAAATGCTATTTTAGATTTTGAGAAATTTTCACAAAACAATAAGCTTGTATTTTTGTGTTTATGTGAAAATTTGTTATTTTTACCATAAAAAATCAATATTTTTACTGTGAAAAATTGTAAAAAACGCAATGACGTAAAAAAACAATATTTTTTACTGCAACATTTTTTACAGTGAAAACTCAATATTTTGACCCTGAAAATTTGCAAAAAGCGCAAATAATAACAAAACACATTTTCAATGGAATTTTCACAGAAAAATCGAATTTAACATTATTTTCGCGAAAATTAATGTGAAAAGAATATTGCCATTTTCGCCTATCCCTGGAAGATACACAATTTACAGCAAGGCACATATCTCCACATGTGTGTGTGAGGGGGGGGGGGGGGAGTACAACAGCACTGCTATATCAAGAAATCAAAAAAATGATATCAGGCACCTCTGGGTGCCGAAATTTTCCTTGCTTGCTGCATATTGCGGCTTTGCGGCGGGGGTGTTGGGGTAAGAATAGGCATCGGAAGAGGGAGGGTTCTGTGTGAGATTAGGGTTAGGTTTACTCATAGTAAAATATCAGTAATCATTACCAATATTTTACTGTCAGAATCCAGCAGTAGAATATCGCTAATTGTAGCGATATTCCACTAGTGGCAATCCAGGAGCCTCATACAGTGTACTAGACTAAACCCGGGATGAAAAGTAATATAATACATGTACTGTACAACTGTACGATGCTAGGTAAACAGAGACAAAACAAATACAATATAACGGTATGAACTCTTCATATACGTCCATTCTTTTTACTCCATTCAGTTAATGGAATGGAAAGTCCCAACCTGCAGCATGTTTCCAGACCCGAAACAAAATGTACTGGATGCCATATGCTAATGGACACAGTGGCAGTCAATAGGAAGGAACAGTAGCCATTCACACCAGGTATTTTCTGAGTAAGTATTGCCATCCATTTTATAATGCTAACGTTTGTATAGCTCTTTTCTCCTGTCAGACTCAAAATGCTTAAGAGCTGCAGCCACTGAGGGGATAGCCAATAAAGATGTCGCGAACCTCAGATTTTCAGTTTGCCATTATCCGCGGACGGTTCGGTTTGCGGAAAAGTTTGCGAACTGCAATAGACTTGGGGAGGCGAACTTAAATAGACAATGGGGAGGCGAACAAGCTCATTTTTCTCTAGGATATATCATTCCTGGCCAAGGTATGTAAGTTGGCTTTTGAAAGCCTACAAATCTTTAAGCAAGCTCATTTTTCTCTAGGATATATCATAATGGTACATTGCTAGGCTGCCTTCTGCATGTAGTGTTGGTGGTGGTATAGCGGTTAAGAGAGCTATCTACCAAGCACTCAGACCTGGGTTCAATTCCCGGCCAAGACCTGGGTTCAATTCCCGGCCAAGGTATATAAGCTGGCTTTTGAAATTTTACAATTCCCTGGAAGATGAGACCCTCCTCCCTCCGGGAAGTAGGAAGGGAGGAGGGAGTGAGGAAAGTAATAACAATTAGCTAGGAACAAGCCTATAAGAGCCTAACTAAACTCTCCCTAGCAGAGTCTGTCAGCAGCTGTCCGTTAACTAATTAGTGCAGGCAGACTAGTGAGTAAAACGGCACAAGGACCTTGCCTTTTATAAGGGGGGGGGGGCTCCAGGAGTGAGTGCAGTCTGATTGGCAACAATGTGCCTGCTGACTGTGATGTAGAGGGTCAAAGTTCTGCTCAATAGAGCATTATAGGACAAATCAAACTTCCGGGAAAGTTCACCTTCGCAGGCAAAGGCGAACCACCCGAAGTTCACCTGGAACCGTTCGCCGGGCGAACCGTTCGCAACATCTCAAATAGCCAATAGGCTACCCACTTCACCATTAGGAGTCTTGCGCAAGGACTCCTTAATGAATTGGTACTGGCTTCAGCCAGGATTCAAACCCTGGCTGCCTATCTCAGAGGCAGTGGCCTTAACCAGTACAACATCCAAACAACAGTTCTTTGCAGCACACAGTATTGCAAGAGGAGAATCATAATTCGTCCTGTTCTATCAATACCCCACCCGTTAAAACTGATGCAAACTGATGAAAACATTTGCATTAATTTTGACAAGACAGGATTGGACAAGACTCGTACTGTACAAATTTTTGTTTGGTGTATCTGAAAACTCATTGCATGTTAGGATTGCCCTTCCTCACTTGGGTATGTGATAGATTGGGTTGCGCTTAAATGAAAAGTATGAAGAGTTTTACCTAAAGAGAGGGAAGCCTTAGGATCCTATTGAGGCTACCCTCCATGCTCTCATGTCCTCCCCCACTGAGCACGGCCCCTCGGAAAATTAGAACCAATCATATCAGTGCCGCGCACCTCCTCTTCCATCAGCGCGAGCATATGCCCGCACATGCGCAGTAAGCTGGAGTGTACGGAGCTGCTCGTGTGGGCAGATGGAGAGCAGCACCTTCATGCAGGTCTGCCCAGGATCCTTCTTCAGATGGTTGCTTTCTGAGAAAGAAAAAAAGAAAAAAAAAGCTCTAGAGCTTACTCTCAGGGGAAACCCCTAGGGAGTAGGGGGAACTAGAAGGATGGGAGGAGTCGTCCAAGGGATATAAAACGTTTAGAAAAAATAAATAAAATAGATAACTAATAGTCTTACCTCAAACAAGTATTGGGCTTCCAATATTTTTATTGTCCAATAAAAATATTGGAAGCCCAATCCTTGTCTGAAGTAAGTTTTTTTGAACATCCTTGCAATGTTAAGGTGTACCAGAGCTTCCTCCAGCCCCATCAACTCAGGTCACTCCCATGCCGGCATCCTCTGCTGTCTGCAGCTCAGGTACCGGGTCCCGTCACTTCAGCCACTCGGGGCTAGTCTACGCAGGAGAAGTGCGCCCTCTACGTATCTCCCCAGCGACTGCTAGAGAGATAGGCAAAGAGCGCACTTCTCTTACGTCAGACTGGCTGCGACAGAAGTGACAGGTCCCGGTACCGGAGCTGCAAATAGCAGAGGACGGCGGCATGGGTGCAATCCGAGCGGATGGGGCTGGAGGAAGCCCCAGGTATGTATAAAACGTTTTCTGTTATTCAGCTCTGGTTTTCTTTAAATTGTAGATTTGGATAGAGGAAACTTTTTTTTCCCAAAGTCAAACATTTTACCTACCTTTTTAAAATTGTATCTGTCTGTCTAATATTTTATGAATGGAACAAGCATGCTATCAAAATCAAGAACACACTTGTGAAATATTAATGTATTGTGCACGTAAGTTCACAAGAAGAATCAGTAAGCATACTAACATAAACAGAGGGGCAACTGAAAATAGAATGAATGCCTATCTTAGTAAAGGATCTTCGTGACTCCCACTACTCATGTTCATTAGATAATTTAGGTGGAGAAAGGTCAGCGCAGAGTTTTCTAGGAAAACTGGTATCCAATCCCTTTCTCTTTAATAGCTTAAACACATGATGGCTCAGAAAGGAGACATCAAGATGACAACTTGGATTTAGTTGAAGAGCCCACGTTTAGAAGATAAGCAAAGGTCATCAAATGTCTTGACAGACTCAATGAGACTTGTCAGCTGTGGCTAACAGAAAAGCACCAATAAAGTTTTTAAAAATCCTACTTTCTAAGTGCTGCCGTGAGGTTTGATTACTACTATTTATTAATGCTGTGTGCAGAGCGCTACTCTGCCATTACGGGCATTAAAAGGAACCTCAACTTAAGAGGAACACGGAAGGAGCTTGTCCACTGCTCTTATGAATATCGAGCGGATTCAGACTGCTAGCTTATATCTTCTGAATTATTTTTTGTTTTCAATCTGACTTTGAGGCACACACCTGCACAGGACCGGCCTCTAGATACAATCTGGCCCTCGGGGGCAAAAGTAGCTTGTGGGGCCCTCCTGACACCCCCCCCACCCACTTCCAACCAAGGCAATGATGATCGTAATCAGCTAATTACAATTACGCAAAATTGTGCGTACATTTTTGCACTTACGTCTATACATGATTTCTTTTTGTTAATTCAATTGATTTTGTATAATCATTTGTAATTACGCATGAAATAACGCAACATTTCGTTGTGATTTTGGCGGTGAATAGCCAAGCCTCCTTACATGCTATTGTTACCAAAATTGCTACATATGTTAAGGAAAATAGTGGGTGCAAGTCAACAAATAATTTTTCAAAAAGACCTTTTAGTTTTTGAGAAACTCGATTTAAAAAATGCAAAGAAAAATGTTTTTTAACCAGTTCAGGACCATAGGCTTACACCCCCCTATTGACCAGTAAATTACACATAAATTACACGAAAATTAATGCGTAATTGCGAATGCTTACAGTTACATACAAAATGAATTACGCTTTTCCCTGAAATTTTGCATTACGATTAGGAGGCGTAAATGCAAATTATGATGCGTAATTATGTATCGGTGTAATTTCTGCTCATCACTAATCCCAGGGCCCCTGAGCTGGCTGCCAGTCCCAAATTAATCCCCCCCACACACACAATAACATTAAATGTTCGTCACCACAGGCTCTGGGACCCTGGGGCGATTGTCCCCTTTGCCTCTATGGTACCGCCGGCCCTGCAACTGCAACAAGCATGTGGCCAGCAAATTACTGAAGCCAACAGACCTGCATAAGAGCCAGGCAACTGGAATTGCTTTACAGTCATTATTTAAAAAGGTCAGCTTTATATTCATCTTAATCCATATAGGGCTTGATTCACAAAGCGGTGCTAACTGTTAGCACGCCTGTGAAAACCCCCTTAGTACGTCTAAACAAGCTTTCCGCGCGTAAAGTTTTACACGCGCAAAACTTTATGCGCGTAAAACCTTACGCGCGCACTGCACAGAGCGCGAGGTGCCCTATAAAGCCTATGGGATTCAGCGCGCATAGGACTTTGCACGCGTAAAGTTTTGCGCGCGCAAAGTTAGCACGCGATCTGATTGAGAAATCCGGTGCTAACCTACTTAGCACCCTGGTTAGCATGTCTAAAGACTTTAGACGTGCTAAGCTAAGTAGGTTAGCACCGCTTTGTGAATCAAGCCCATACTGTTTAAACCAGGTAAGTATACATTGTGTGTTAATCCCAGCTACTACCAGTATTAGCTGTAAAGCCTGGTTCATGCATACAATTTTGATTGGTCCATTTTACCACTTCCATGAAAGCTTACCTACACAATCTGTTCATAGCATTCAAAGTCTTTTTGACTCTCATACTACATGAAGGTGGTACAATTGGATATGTACTGTATGCATCTTTACTCTGTGCCCATATTGATAGTAAACTATCTGCAATGTGTTCTGATCTTTACTACCTCTACTAAATACTGTTTACACTTTTTCCTCTGTGCCTGTACTGATTAGTAAACTAGCTGCAGTGTGTGCTGATCTCTGCTACTTCCATTATGTACAGCATAAGCTGTTACTCTGTGCCTGTACTGATAGTAAACTAGCTGCAGTGTGTGCTGATCTCTGCTACTTCCATTATGTACAGCATAAGCTGTTACGCTGTGCCTATACTGATGCTGCTGATTAAAAAAAAACAACAACACAAAAACAAACAAACTATGTACTGCTATCTAGAGGTGGAGGGAGTAGAGGCTACCGATTACTGCTGTTTGAGGGTGGGGAGAGAAAGGCCTACCCAATAATGCTGAAAGGGAAGGCGTGGGGGGAGGCACAGCAGGGGGCATAACAAGCCCAGTCACATACATCCTTCAGCCAATTTTTCTCCCGAGTTTTCTCCCAGGAGCTTTCTCTAGGAAAAAAAATGTTTTCATGCACTCTTTAACCACTTTAGCATTTTGGACGTAGCTGAAAAAAAGGAGCCGCGGGGGTTTTCAGGGCCGCTACTACCGCGGTGCGCAGGGCTGCCTATTAGCCCGGAGAGCACAGTTTCCATTCATTAATCTAAGTCCCCATTAGAATGATTGATAGCTTCTATGTAGAAGCCCCAATCATTCTGTTACACATCCCCTCTTCACTTCCTGCAAGCATACATTATACGCTTACAGGAATCCAAATAGTAAAACTTGTGGCCATATAGTAAAACTACATCTGTATACATTTTTGTATGACTACACACACAAACTATTTACCTCCAACACCCCAACATACCCAAATAAAATGTTTCATTAAAAAATACAATACATTAAAAAAAAAACATACATTACATAAGGGTCTTTTTTAATATGCATGTCAAGAGGATATATTACTAATATTTTTTTAAATTATAAGCTTGTAAATAGTGATGAACGCAAAACCGAAAAAATGCACCTTTATTTTTAAATAAAATATTGGCGCCATACAATGTGATAGGGACATAATTTAAATGATGTAACAACCAGGACAAATGTGCAAATAAAATACATGGGTTTTAATTATGGTAGCATGTATTATTTTAAAGCTATAATGGCTGAAAACTGAGAAACAATTAATGTTTTCCATCTTTGTCTTAATATTCCCATTAAAATGCATTTAGAAAAAAATAATTCTTAGATAAATGTACCACCTAAAGAAAGCCTAATTGGTGGAGGAAAAAGCAAGATATAGATAATTTAGTTGTGATAAATAATGATAAAGTTAGTGGTGAATGAAGGGGAGGTGAAAATTGCTCGGAGGCATAAGGTGAAAAAACCCTAAAGGTGGAAGTGGTTAAAATCAGTTTTTAAAGAGGAACTTCAGTGAAAATAATGTAGTAAAAAAAGTGCTTCATTTTTTACCATAATTATGTATAAATGATTTAATCAGTGTTTGCTCATTGTAAAATCTTTCCTCTCCCCGATTTACATTCTGACATTTATTACATGGTGACATTTTTACTGTGGGCAGGTTATGTAGCTGCTGCTAGCTGTTTTGGCTTTTGGAGACAGCTGTAAACAGCTAATTCCTGTCTGTGAACCTTGTTACATGGTAACAAACTGCCAAAAGTACCGCGGTCCCAGAGCTTCTTGTGGGAGGGGTTTCAGCACAAAATCAGTCATACAGCGCCCCCTGATGGTCTGTTTGTGAAAAGCATTATATTTCTCATGTAAAAGGGGGTATCAGCTACTGATTGGGATAAAGTTCAATTCTAGGTTGGAGTTTCTCTTTAACTCTGCAGTTGAAAAAGTACCAAAAAGTAGGTGGGAGAGTGCTGTCAAAATTATAAGTATTTTCTGGCTTGCTGGTGGCTTAAAAGGCATTTTATTGATAATAAAGTTTGAAAATATCACCTAGGCTAAAACATGAATTGAATAATAATACAATACAATACAATAACATTTGTAAAGCGCTTTTCTCCCATAGGACTCAAAGCGCATAGCTGTGTCTCAGATTAATACAGGGTTTCAGGCTGGGTTGTGTTACAGAGGAGATAGTCAGATGTTCATGAATGCCAGACTGAAAAGGTAGGTTTTCAGTTTAGACTTAAATGCTTCCAGGGATGGGGCTGTCCTGATTGGGTGTGGCAGGGAGTTCCAAAGTGTAGGGGCAGCATGACAAAAGGCTCTGTCTCCAAAGGTTTTGAAACAAAAAATGTACAAAAAGCGCTCACAGGAAGTGGAAATAAAAGTAAAGCCAACAGTACATGAGAATTTTGTAAACACCAGTCTATAAATGGTGGAGCGCTGCCTGGCTATTAGTGAGATAGCATTTAAAATAGGACAACAATAGGTTTAAGCGCTCATATCAAAAGTCTCTATTATAAAAAGTTCATATATTCAGAAATCGGCTGGCAGCACTGTAAAGACACACTCCCTTCCCCCAATTTGGAGAGACTCACCGGACTTTGCGGCCTAGATGGGCCCGATAACGCATCAGGGGTATCGGCCACCCCTCAGCCTCTCTGGCAACCTCCGGGATGCTGCACTCCTTGCTGTCGGTATGCTTGGTCAAGACAATCTTGATAGCACCTCCATAAAAGGAAAGAAACCGCTCATAGCGTAAAAGTGCAAAAAGGGAGTAGTCCCGCTTTTATTAAAAAATTAAAAACATCAGGCACAGCCTACAAGTGGCTCTAACGGCTATGCAGGGTCGGGGGCAGCAGCAGCCAATCCCAGAAACTTGGTAGGCCCGGCGTGTCCCCTCCACGTAACCTGCAATCCCCGCTATGTGTATCAAATCCGGCGCGTAAGACCTGTCACTGCGTCCAGTGACGTCGTACGTTGCGCCGCTCCGTAGCTCCGCCCTACGCGTTTCGTTGCTAGGCAACTCCTCAGGGGCTACGGAGCGAAGGAGCGGCGTGCATTTAAAGGCGGTCGTGCGCGCGCAATCAGCTGCTGCATTACCCACTCCGCATAGTGCTACATAGATAGCAATGATTACAGGATCAAAATATACTTTACATCTTACATTAATGCACAAATAAGCCCATTACTAGAGCATACCTAAGTACATACAGGCTAAATACATGGTAGATTACAAACGAACTATATTCACCAATACTCAATATCTCCAGTCTAAATAGAGCCACATGGTGGCGCTAGACATCACAGCATCAGGTACAACATTATTACAGAGTTCCACTTGATCCTAACCAGGGACAGCTGACATCAGTCAGCAGGCTATCAAAAGTATTGGAAATAAAAAATAAAAAGTAAAGAGGCACATTACCCCAGCCACCCATCCCTCAGAATCCTCACCCACCAGTCCCACCCCATGGGCCAAAACCACCTCTAATTAGTGCTAATAAAACAGTTTAAATCAATGTCAATATTAAGACCCCCAGGTTCCAATGCCCCCATCTTATGGATCCATTGCGTTTCCATTTTAGATACCTCTCTGGTACGATTCATACCTCTCCAGTGCGTTTGAACCTTCTGTACCCCACACACCTTTAGACCTGCCGTGCAAGAGCCATGATGAGTGGAAAAGTGTCTGGGGACACTATGCTGTTGAAAACCCTTCCCAATCTTATAAATGTGCTCCCCCCATCTCTTGTGCAATGCTCTAGTGGTCCGCCCGATATACTGGAGGCCACAAGCACACCATAACACATAGACCGCATATGGTGTGTTACAAGTGATGAAATCTTTAATCTTAAAATTATTACCATTATGAAAGGACTTAATTGAAGTAGTTTTAACAGTGTAACCCTCACGGCAGGCCCTACAATCCCGACAGGGGTAGAAACCCGCCGTTTGCCAAGGGTTCCTCAGGACCTTAGGGGGATCAACGCAGCTTGGGGCCAGGGCATCTTTAAGGTTCCTGGCTCTCCTATAAATGAACCCAGGGCGTTCAGGGAGATGATCCTTAAGCACCGGGTCCTGCTGCAAGATTCCCCAATGCCTCCTAAACACTGCTTCAACCTGTTTATGCTGCCGACTGTAACCCGTGAGGAAAGAAAAATCCATATTAGTATTACCACGGGCTCGTGGTTCAAAAGTTAAGGCCCTATCTAATTCTCCAATCTGTGTCCGTTGCTGGTGTACCAATTTAGGGTCGTACCCCTTTTCAATAAACCTATCTGCCAGCTTACCTGACTGAGAGTAGTAGTCATCAAGATGGGAACAATTCCTCCGTAACCGGAGGAACTGCCCCCTTGGGACACCTCTAATCCAATTGGGGTGATGGCAGCTACCGACCGGAATGTAACCATTCCGGTCTGTATCTTTAAAATGGGTACGTGTCCACAGGCCAGGCCCTGACTTATGGATCTCCAAGTCCAAGAATACAACAGACTCAGAGCTACTTGCTGCCGTGAGAACAATGCCCACGTCATTCCTATTAAGAGTAGTAATAAAGTCATCAAAAAGCTGCCTAGGGCCCTCCCACAAGATCAGCAGATCGTCAATATAACGTGACCATTGTAGGACAGGTCGAGAACATGTCATCCCCAGAATCTCCTCCTCCCACACAGCCATAAAGATATTGGCAAAACTGGGAGCGTACCCCGCCCCCATGGCACAACCGCGCCTCTGTAGGTAGTACGCCCCCCCATGCCAAAAATAGTTGTGTGTTAATGCAAAGGCAAGAAGGCTCAAAATAAATTTGCACTGTTCATTCTTCATGTCTATTTTCTCAAGGTAAATACCCACTGCTCGCAGCCCGTGTTCATGAGGTATAACGGTATATAGGGACGACACGTCCGCCGTACACAGCAGAGTGTCTCCCGTCACCCGTACCCCCTGAAGAGCCTGCAGAGCATGTTTGGTATCCCTTAACAGGTGGGGGATCAGGGCCACAGCAGGCTGAAGCATATCATCAAGATACTGCCCGAGCCGGTGCGTCACTGACCCCAAGCCGCTAATAATCGGGCGCCCAGGGGGATTCACCAGGCTTTTATGAATCTTAGGTGTCTGATATATAACAGGTACCCGTGGAGCACTTGGTAACAAGAAATCATATTCCTTATCATTCAAAAAACCTGCTCGAAGGCCACCTTTAAGCAACTCCCTCAATTCATCCAGAAACCGCCTCGTGGGGTCACCAGGGAGCTTAGTGTACGTATCCTGGTCGCCTATCAGGCGGCCAAGTTCTCCATTATATTGTTCACGATTGAGTATTACGACTCCCCCCCCCTTGTCCGCCGGGCGGACTACCAATTGTTTTTCTTCTAAAAGTTCTTTGGTCATGGTTTGGACATTATTATGTGTCTTAGGCACCCTAATGTTCTCAAGGTCATGAAGTACCATGTTTTTGAACGTATCTACTGTACTATCTACACTGTTGTCCTGAGGGTTAAAAAGTGACCTGTTTCTTAAAGTAGTATGTCTATATGGGTCTGGGGGATTAATTCTTGTACTGGGTCCTTCTTTTTTGAGAAAGTATTTTTTAATATTAAGCTTTCGCATATATTTATGCACATCGATATAAGTGTTGAATTTATTCAACTGGCAGGGAGGTGCATATTTAAGTCCATTATCAATAAGTTTCAGCTGTTCTCTGCTAAGGGGGCAGCCACTTATGTTGAAAATCCCCTGTCCAGCTGATTTCTTGACCTTTTCTCTTCTCCCCCCTCGGCACCCTCTTCTGCCCTTCGTTTGTTTGTGGGTTTTGGTGGGGTGTCTAGATCTTGATTGTCCCTGTACCTGGGTTTTGGGTAGTTCCAAATAAAAGAAGGTTCCTCCTCTTGTTCAAGAGGATAGAACCTATTAGCAGCTGGAATAGAATAGTTTGGCTGGGGTCTAGTATATTGCTGTTGAATTGAATAAGGATGTTGTGGGCGATCTCTATTATGGGGGTACTGGTTAATGTACTTTTTAGGGTGGGTTGATCTGGGTTGGTAGCCTCGTCCAGCATGAGGTGGAATGTATGGTTGTGCAGATTGTAACCCTCTATGAGCAGGGACATTTTTCCATTTGGGGGTCAGGCGTCCCCCTCCTCCCCCCACCGGATGTACAGGTCCCCTCCCCCTTGGCCCCCTTGGTGTAATTGGCAATGGTTGCCTCGGAGGCATCTCACCCCCAACATCGGTTGGCTGAGGAGCAACTTGGGAATTTTCCTTTTCACGTTTTCTGATTTGCCACCTATAAGCAAGGTGGTTTTTAAAAACCTCACAGTCTCTTGCAAACTTTTTCTGCTTTTCCACAATGAGACTCTTTTCATTTTTCTTTAAGGTATCATGAAGGAACTTGGACTTATCTCTAAACTCATCAGAATTTTTATGAGGCTCTAATTGGATTTTGAGTTCCTCAATATCCCCCCCCAGTCTCTCCAACCTCTTACTTTTACGTTTAATGAGAATTTCCATAGCTCCCAACCCACATTTGGTGAGATAATTCTCCCATTCCTCATCATTAAGGGGGTTGCTCTCCCCATCATTAGCTTCAAATTCCCACCGAATTGTTTTTGGGACAATCCCTTTACCATGATATCTCTTCAAAGTGGCTATATCCCACCATGTTGTTAATTCTTTACACATCACATTATGCAGTTTTTTAAAATTTTGATCCATGACACCCATGGCCTCTGTCTCTCGGCCAAAGATGGAATCCAAATCAATGTCCCTATGGGACCTAAATGCAAATAAATCCACAAGATCCATGTTATGCTGCTATATACCACAAAAATTAAAATCAAACAAAAAATGTACAAAAAGCGCTCACAGGAAGTGGAAATAAAAGTAAAGCCAACAGTACATGAGAATTTTGTAAACACCAGTCTATAAATGGTGGAGCGCTGCCTGGCTATTAGTGAGATAGCATTTAAAATAGGACAACAATAGGTTTAAGCGCTCATATCAAAAGTCTCTATTATAAAAAGTTCATATATTCAGAAATCGGCTGGCAGCACTGTAAAGACACACTCCCTTCCCCCAATTTGGAGAGACTCACCGGACTTTGCGGCCTAGATGGGCCCGATAACGCATCAGGGGTATCGGCCACCCCTCAGCCTCTCTGGCAACCTCCGGGATGCTGCACTCCTTGCTGTCGGTATGCTTGGTCAAGACAATCTTGATAGCACCTCCATAAAAGGAAAGAAACCGCTCATAGCGTAAAAGTGCAAAAAGGGAGTAGTCCCGCTTTTATTAAAAAATTAAAAACATCAGGCACAGCCTACAAGTGGCTCTAACGGCTATGCAGGGTCGGGGGCAGCAGCAGCCAATCCCAGAAACTTGGTAGGCCCGGCGTGTCCCCTCCACGTAACCTGCAATCCCCGCTATGTGTATCAAATCCGGCGCGTAAGACCTGTCACTGCGTCCAGTGACGTCGTACGTTGCGCCGCTCCGTAGCTCCGCCCTACGCGTTTCGTTGCTAGGCAACTCCTCAGGGGCTACGGAGCGAAGGAGCGGCGTGCATTTAAAGGCGGTCGTGCGCGCGCAATCAGCTGCTGCATTACCCACTCCGCATAGTGCTACATAGATAGCAATGATTACAGGATCAAAATATACTTTACATCTTACATTAATGCACAAATAAGCCCATTACTAGAGCATACCTAAGTACATACAGGCTAAATACATGGTAGATTACAAACGAACTATATTCACCAATACTCAATATCTCCAGTCTAAATAGAGCCACATGGTGGCGCTAGACATCACAGCATCAGGTACAACATTATTACAGAGTTCCACTTGATCCTAACCAGGGACAGCTGACATCAGTCAGCAGGCTATCAAAAGTATTGGAAATAAAAAATAAAAAGTAAAGAGGCACATTACCCCAGCCACCCATCCCTCAGAATCCTCACCCACCAGTCCCACCCCATGGGCCAAAACCACCTCTAATTAGTGCTAATAAAACAGTTTAAATCAATGTCAATATTAAGACCCCCAGGTTCCAATGCCCCCATCTTATGGATCCATTGCGTTTCCATTTTAGATACCTCTCTGGTACGATTCATACCTCTCCAGTGCGTTTGAACCTTCTGTACCCCACACACCTTTAGACCTGCCGTGCAAGAGCCATGATGAGTGGAAAAGTGTCTGGGGACACTATGCTGTTGAAAACCCTTCCCAATCTTATAAATGTGCTCCCCCCATCTCTTGTGCAATGCTCTAGTGGTCCGCCCGATATACTGGAGGCCACAAGCACACCATAACACATAGACCGCATATGGTGTGTTACAAGTGATGAAATCTTTAATCTTAAAATTATTACCATTATGAAAGGACTTAATTGAAGTAGTTTTAACAGTGTAACCCTCACGGCAGGCCCTACAATCCCGACAGGGGTAGAAACCCGCCGTTTGCCAAGGGTTCCTCAGGACCTTAGGGGGATCAACGCAGCTTGGGGCCAGGGCATCTTTAAGGTTCCTGGCTCTCCTATAAATGAACCCAGGGCGTTCAGGGAGATGATCCTTAAGCACCGGGTCCTGCTGCAAGATTCCCCAATGCCTCCTAAACACTGCTTCAACCTGTTTATGCTGCCGACTGTAACCCGTGAGGAAAGAAAAATCCATATTAGTATTACCACGGGCTCGTGGTTCAAAAGTTAAGGCCCTATCTAATTCTCCAATCTGTGTCCGTTGCTGGTGTACCAATTTAGGGTCGTACCCCTTTTCAATAAACCTATCTGCCAGCTTACCTGACTGAGAGTAGTAGTCATCAAGATGGGAACAATTCCTCCGTAACCGGAGGAACTGCCCCCTTGGGACACCTCTAATCCAATTGGGGTGATGGCAGCTACCGACCGGAATGTAACCATTCCGGTCTGTATCTTTAAAATGGGTACGTGTCCACAGGCCAGGCCCTGACTTATGGATCTCCAAGTCCAAGAATACAACAGACTCAGAGCTACTTGCTGCCGTGAGAACAATGCCCACGTCATTCCTATTAAGAGTAGTAATAAAGTCATCAAAAAGCTGCCTAGGGCCCTCCCACAAGATCAGCAGATCGTCAATATAACGTGACCATTGTAGGACAGGTCGAGAACATGTCATCCCCAGAATCTCCTCCTCCCACACAGCCATAAAGATATTGGCAAAACTGGGAGCGTACCCCGCCCCCATGGCACAACCGCGCCTCTGTAGGTAGTACGCCCCCCCATGCCAAAAATAGTTGTGTGTTAATGCAAAGGCAAGAAGGCTCAAAATAAATTTGCACTGTTCATTCTTCATGTCTATTTTCTCAAGGTAAATACCCACTGCTCGCAGCCCGTGTTCATGAGGTATAACGGTATATAGGGACGACACGTCCGCCGTACACAGCAGAGTGTCTCCCGTCACCCGTACCCCCTGAAGAGCCTGCAGAGCATGTTTGGTATCCCTTAACAGGTGGGGGATCAGGGCCACAGCAGGCTGAAGCATATCATCAAGATACTGCCCGAGCCGGTGCGTCACTGACCCCAAGCCGCTAATAATCGGGCGCCCAGGGGGATTCACCAGGCTTTTATGAATCTTAGGTGTCTGATATATAACAGGTACCCGTGGAGCACTTGGTAACAAGAAATCATATTCCTTATCATTCAAAAAACCTGCTCGAAGGCCACCTTTAAGCAACTCCCTCAATTCATCCAGAAACCGCCTCGTGGGGTCACCAGGGAGCTTAGTGTACGTATCCTGGTCGCCTATCAGGCGGCCAAGTTCTCCATTATATTGTTCACGATTGAGTATTACGACTCCCCCCCCCTTGTCCGCCGGGCGGACTACCAATTGTTTTTCTTCTAAAAGTTCTTTGGTCATGGTTTGGACATTATTATGTGTCTTAGGCACCCTAATGTTCTCAAGGTCATGAAGTACCATGTTTTTGAACGTATCTACTGTACTATCTACACTGTTGTCCTGAGGGTTAAAAAGTGACCTGTTTCTTAAAGTAGTATGTCTATATGGGTCTGGGGGATTAATTCTTGTACTGGGTCCTTCTTTTTTGAGAAAGTATTTTTTAATATTAAGCTTTCGCATATATTTATGCACATTGCCTCCGAGGCAACCATTGCCAATTACACCAAGGGGGCCAAGGGGGAGGGGACCTGTACATCCGGTGGGGGGAGGAGGGGGACGCCTGACCCCCAAATGGAAAAATGTCCCTGCTCATAGAGGGTTACAATCTGCACAACCATACATTCCACCTCATGCTGGACGAGGCTACCAACCCAGATCAACCCACCCTAAAAAGTACATTAACCAGTACCCCCATAATAGAGATCGCCCACAACATCCTTATTCAATTCAACAGCAATATACTAGACCCCAGCCAAACTATTCTATTCCAGCTGCTAATAGGTTCTATCCTCTTGAACAAGAGGAGGAACCTTCTTTTATTTGGAACTACCCAAAACCCAGGTACAGGGACAATCAAGATCTAGACACCCCACCAAAACCCACAAACAAACGAAGGGCAGAAGAGGGTGCCGAGGGGGGAGAAGAGAAAAGGTCAAGAAATCAGCTGGACAGGGGATTTTCAACATAAGTGGCTGCCCCCTTAGCAGAGAACAGCTGAAACTTATTGATAATGGACTTAAATATGCACCTCCCTGCCAGTTGAATAAATTCAACACTTATATCGATGTGCATAAATATATGCGAAAGCTTAATATTAAAAAATACTTTCTCAAAAAAGAAGGACCCAGTACAAGAATTAATCCCCCAGACCCATATAGACATACTACTTTAAGAAACAGGTCACTTTTTAACCCTCAGGACAACAGTGTAGATAGTACAGTAGATACGTTCAAAAACATGGTACTTCATGACCTTGAGAACATTAGGGTGCCTAAGACACATAATAATGTCCAAACCATGACCAAAGAACTTTTAGAAGAAAAACAATTGGTAGTCCGCCCGGCGGACAAGGGGGGGGGAGTCGTAATACTCAATCGTGAACAATATAATGGAGAACTTGGCCGCCTGATAGGCGACCAGGATACGTACACTAAGCTCCCTGGTGACCCCACGAGGCGGTTTCTGGATGAATTGAGGGAGTTGCTTAAAGGTGGCCTTCGAGCAGGTTTTTTGAATGATAAGGAATATGATTTCTTGTTACCAAGTGCTCCACGGGTACCTGTTATATATCAGACACCTAAGATTCATAAAAGCCTGGTGAATCCCCCTGGGCGCCCGATTATTAGCGGCTTGGGGTCAGTGACGCACCGGCTCGGGCAGTATCTTGATGATATGCTTCAGCCTGCTGTGGCCCTGATCCCCCACCTGTTAAGGGATACCAAACATGCTCTGCAGGCTCTTCAGGGGGTACGGGTGACGGGAGACACTCTGCTGTGTACGGCGGACGTGTCGTCCCTATATACCGTTATACCTCATGAACACGGGCTGCGAGCAGTGGGTATTTACCTTGAGAAAATAGACATGAAGAATGAACAGTGCAAATTTATTTTGAGCCTTCTTGCCTTTGCATTAACACACAACTATTTTTGGCATGGGGGGGCGTACTACCTACAGAGGCGCGGTTGTGCCATGGGGGCGGGGTACGCTCCCAGTTTTGCCAATATCTTTATGGCTGTGTGGGAGGAGGAGATTCTGGGGATGACATGTTCTCGACCTGTCCTACAATGGTCACGTTATATTGACGATCTGCTGATCTTGTGGGAGGGCCCTAGGCAGCTTTTTGATGACTTTATTACTACTCTTAATAGGAATGACGTGGGCATTGTTCTCACGGCAGCAAGTAGCTCTGAGTCTGTTGTATTCTTGGACTTGGAGATCCATAAGTCAGGGCCTGGCCTGTGGACACGTACCCATTTTAAAGATACAGACCGGAATGGTTACATTCCGGTCGGTAGCTGCCATCACCCCAATTGGATTAGAGGTGTCCCAAGGGGGCAGTTCCTCCGGTTACGGAGGAATTGTTCCCATCTTGATGACTACTACTCTCAGTCAGGTAAGCTGGCAGATAGGTTTATTGAAAAGGGGTACGACCCTAAATTGGTACACCAGCAACGGACACAGATTGGAGAATTAGATAGGGCCTTAACTTTTGAACCACGAGCCCGTGGTAATACTAATATGGATTTTTCTTTCCTCACGGGTTACAGTCGGCAGCATAAACAGGTTGAAGCAGTGTTTAGGAGGCATTGGGGAATCTTGCAGCAGGACCCGGTGCTTAAGGATCATCTCCCTGAACGCCCTGGGTTCATTTATAGGAGAGCCAGGAACCTTAAAGATGCCCTGGCCCCAAGCTGCGTTGATCCCCCTAAGGTCCTGAGGAACCCTTGGCAAACGGCGGGTTTCTACCCCTGTCGGGATTGTAGGGCCTGCCGTGAGGGTTACACTGTTAAAACTACTTCAATTAAGTCCTTTCATAATGGTAATAATTTTAAGATTAAAGATTTCATCACTTGTAACACACCATATGCGGTCTATGTGTTATGGTGTGCTTGTGGCCTCCAGTATATCGGGCGGACCACTAGAGCATTGCACAAGAGATGGGGGGAGCACATTTATAAGATTGGGAAGGGTTTTCAACAGCATAGTGTCCCCAGACACTTTTCCACTCATCATGGCTCTTGCACGGCAGGTCTAAAGGTGTGTGGGGTACAGAAGGTTCAAACGCACTGGAGAGGTATGAATCGTACCAGAGAGGTATCTAAAATGGAAACGCAATGGATCCATAAGATGGGGGCATTGGAACCTGGGGGTCTTAATATTGACATTGATTTAAACTGTTTTATTAGCACTAATTAGAGGTGGTTTTGGCCCATGGGGTGGGACTGGTGGGTGAGGATTCTGAGGGATGGGTGGCTGGGGTAATGTGCCTCTTTACTTTTTATTTTTTATTTCCAATACTTTTGATAGCCTGCTGACTGATGTCAGCTGTCCCTGGTTAGGATCAAGTGGAACTCTGTAATAATGTTGTACCTGATGCTGTGATGTCTAGCGCCACCATGTGGCTCTATTTAGACTGGAGATATTGAGTATTGGTGAATATAGTTCGTTTGTAATCTACCATGTATTTAGCCTGTATGTACTTAGGTATGCTCTAGTAATGGGCTTATTTGTGCATTAATGTAAGATGTAAAGTATATTTTGATCCTGTAATCATTGCTATCTATGTAGCACTATGCGGAGTGGGTAATGCAGCAGCTGATTGCGCGCGCACGACCGCCTTTAAATGCACGCCGCTCCTTCGCTCCGTAGCCCCTGAGGAGTTGCCTAGCAACGAAACGCGTAGGGCGGAGCTACGGAGCGGCGCAACGTACGACGTCACTGGACGCAGTGACAGGTCTTACGCGCCGGATTTGATACACATAGCGGGGATTGCAGGTTACGTGGAGGGGACACGCCGGGCCTACCAAGTTTCTGGGATTGGCTGCTGCTGCCCCCGACCCTGCATAGCCGTTAGAGCCACTTGTAGGCTGTGCCTGATGTTTTTAATTTTTTAATAAAAGCGGGACTACTCCCTTTTTGCACTTTTACGCTATGAGCGGTTTCTTTCCTTTTATGGAGGTGCTATCAAGATTGTCTTGACCAAGCATACCGACAGCAAGGAGTGCAGCATCCCGGAGGTTGCCAGAGAGGCTGAGGGGTGGCCGATACCCCTGATGCGTTATCGGGCCCATCTAGGCCGCAAAGTCCGGTGAGTCTCTCCAAATTGGGGGAAGGGAGTGTGTCTTTACAGTGCTGCCAGCCGATTTCTGAATATATGAACTTTTTATAATAGAGACTTTTGATATGAGCGCTTAAACCTATTGTTGTCCAAAGGTTTTGAGGTGGACTCTGGGGGTGACCAAGGTGTTACGTCCTTTTGATCTAAGATTGTGGGGGGTGTGATGTAGTTGCAACAAGTCCTTCAGGTATCCAGGGCCCAGATTGTGCAAGGATTTGAATGTCAGTAAGCCAATCTTAAACAGAATTCTCCATTTTATCGGTAGCCAGTGGAGTGAGCTCAGGGTTGGTGTTATGTGGCAATGGCGGGGTTGGCTCGTTAACAGCCTTGCGGCGGCATTCTGTACTAATTGCAGGCGGCGTAAGTCTTTCTTATGCAGGCCTGTGTAGAGGACGTTGCAGTAGTCTAACCTTGATGTGACGAAGGCATGAACTAGGGTTGGAAGATCCTCTGAAGGAATTAGGTGTTTAATCCTTGCAATATTCCTTAGGTGAAAGAAGGAATGTTTCACAACAGCTGAGATTTGATTCCTGAAGCTTAATTTCCCATCAATCAGTACTCCCAGGCTGCGCACACAGTCTGAGTTGTTCAGGTCTGAGCTCCCTATCCTTAGCGGTGTTGGTTGAGACTGGAGCTGCTTTGCTGTTGAGCCCTGGCCCTCGATAACAAGAACCTCAGTTTTGTCAGCATTAAGTTTTAGCCAATTATTATTCATCCACTCCTGAAGCTCAGCTAAGCATGCGTTTATTTGTGGAGTAGGGTCTGTGACATCAGGTTTGAATGACAAATATAGCTGGGTGTCATCAGCATAGCAATGATATGTCAGGCCATGTTTTTGTATGATTTCTCCAAGTGGCAGCATGTATATGGTGAACAGTAAAGGGGATAATATTGCGCCCTGAGGTACACCGTATTTTAGTGGTACAGGGTTGGAGAGGAAGGGCCCTAAGGCTACCCTTTGTGTTCTGCCAGCCAGGAAGGAGTTGAACCACCGGAGAACAATGCCATCTATGCCACAGTACTCTTGTAGCCTGTTGAGTAAGATTTCATGATCGACTGTGTCAAAAGCCGCTGAGAGGTCGAGCAAAATCAGGATGGAACATTGACCCTTGTCTCTTGCAATGAGCAGATCATTGAAAATCTGGGTGAGGGCTGTTTCACAGCTGTGATATTTCCTGAAACCAGATTGAAGAGGGTCAAGGATGTTGTTTCTGGAGAGCCTGGCTTCAAGTTGGAGGTAGACAGCCTTTTCAATAACTTTTCCCAGAAAGGGGAGGTTTGAGACAGGTCTGTAGCTGTTTAGAGCATCTGGGTCTAAGGATGGTTTCTTGAGTAGAGGCCTGACGATTGCTTCTTTCAGAGTAGAGGGAAACCACCCTTCTTGTAAGGAGCCATTGACTATTTTGTGGAATGCCGGTGTAAATAGTTCAGGGCATTTCAACATGAACTTAGTGGGGCCAGGGTCCAGATCGCAGGTAGTCTGGCAAAGGTTTGAGAGGATATCCAACATGTCTTTTTCAGTGATTACCTTAAAATCAGACCATGGTGGTAGGCTATTTTTGCACCTGTTATATGGCTCTGCATGGGTTTCTGGGGCTGTGAATTGAATGCCATCGTGTCATTCATAAGTGTTTACTCTATCCCAGGGATGGGCAAACTCGGTCGTCCAGCTGTTACGGAACTACACGTCCCACAATGCATTTGCCTTTATGAGTCATGACTGTGGCGGTCAGACTCCTGCAATGCATTGTGGGACTTGTAGTTCCTTAACAGCTGGAGGGCCGAGTTTGCCCATGCCTGCTCTATCCAGTGTAAAAAAAAAAAAAACACCACATTTGGGTTACTAGCTTCAGAGGAAATGGCAAACTGGCATTACTTTCAATGCAACGCTCGCGTGTTCCCTATGTGCACAATAGCCTGAAATCTTTAATAAATGTAAAGCTCTCACATTTCCCAGCATGACAATATAATATGAATGTACTTTAAATGCCCCCCATTGTTATTGAATAAGATAATCATTGCCCTCCGACGCATTTTTTTTGTCTTCTGCGTGGTATACCGTACCGTCGGCCCATAATTACTTTACAAAGAGAACATTTGGAGCCAAGGTCATAAATCACATAATAGATTAGGTAGAATTGATGAAAGCAAACTTCAAAGCTTTGTGTTGCTATGGCAACGTGCGAAAAGTTTACAAAATGATTGCAAACATTCCTAATTGATTCATTCTCCCTTTTTAAACTTTTTTTTTTTTTTTGCGTTGATTTACAATTGAGTTAAACTGTGACAAAACTTAATTTATTCCGACTTTTTAATTCTGTGTTTTAATGAAATAAAGCAGTGTAGCGGATTCATCATAATAAATAAACAAAAGAGATGAAAGAACAAAGGAGGGATGGTAGCAAAGGGGCAGTTTAATAAAGATGGTACAGTATTGTGACCATATTAATAAGACATTTTCAGACACCAGGCATAGCAAAAGACATCAGCATGTTTACCAAGCTAAGGGGTGTGGACTGCTAGGTCCTTACAAACGATTATGAACTTAAAAATCTACCAAAATGCAATGGAGATTCTCCACTGACCCAGCAAGTGGAAACAGAGGCGTAACTAGACTTAAAGAGAACCTGTACTGAGTAAAATTATTTAAAATAAACACATGAGGTAACTTCAAATGAACATTACATAGTTACCTTGCTATCAGTTCCTCTCTTAAGCTCACCATTTCTTTCTGACAATAATCCCTTCCAGTTCTGACAATATTTTGGCAGATCTGAAATATATCAGTTGCTGTCAGTAAAATATCAGTTGCTGTCAGTTATAGCTGAGAGGAAAACTGACGTACCAGGTAATGTCCATGTTTCCCTACGGCTCAAATGGGCGATGTTACAGTTTAACTGTGTGCTGACCAGAAAGCTGTTATGGGTAATGGCCATTTTCAAAATGGAGGATGGAAAATTACCTTGATCACAGTGAGCAAACAGGATGCGGGACAGGAGAAAGACACTGAGGAGTAGACTACATGGAAAGTAAGTATGACTTGTGTATGCTTATTTTGACTTTTAATTTTCAGTATAGGTTTTCTTTAAAGAGGAACTCCAGCCTAAACAAACATACTGTCATTAAGTTACATTAGTTATGTTAATTAAAATAGATAGGTACCCACACTGTTTTAAAAGAACAGGCAAATGTTTGATTTCATGATGGCAGCCATCTTTTTGGTTGAAAGAAGGTGACAGGGAGCATGAGACACAGTTCCAACTGTCCTGTGTCCTGAGCACCTCTCCCAGTTGCTAGGCAACGTGAATAACAACATAGGAAATCCCATCATGCTCTGCACAGCATCAGGGGAAAAAAGCAGGCTTTTTTTCTTTGATGGGTGGAGCTTACCTAAAAATGCAGCTAAAAATTATGCTTTGGTAAGAAAAACAAAGTTCTGATGCTGTGAAACTGTTAAAGAAACACCAAGCCTTTTCAGTTCTGCTGAGTAGAAAAATGATAGCATGAGGCCACCTTTGTCCCCAAACCCCACAGGATTGGGAGTCGGCAAATAACAGAGAGTATTCTGCTGTGAAGCAGCCTCTGGAAGAAGGAAAAAAAATTATACACGCTTCTGCATCCGTTTTTTTGTGAGAGAATGGGGAGGTTTCTTTGCTAATTGGCTGCATTTGCGGTTGGAGAGAGGGAGGTGGACGGGCCCACAAAGCCTCTGGGCCCCCCTGTGATGGCATGGGTCGCAGGGGTGATTGCTTCGCCTATGAGTGGAAGCCACATTAGCAAATGAAACTCACTAGATGTCAATTAGTTAGCCTTTAGCAAGTATGCGCTTCCCCCTCCCTGTAGAAGATCAATAAGCCTTTCCACACTTGGTGGGTATCTTGCAAGGAAGTCAGCAAAACCCCACCCACCCCTCATAATGCTCCACCCTCTCTTTACCAACTCTATGTGCCCAAATAGATTTTAATGAGGAGTATTAAAATGGTGCCTCTATTTGCATACCTCCAGCCCCTGAATGAATCAGTAGTGACAAAACACGTAGGGCAGAGCTAGGAGGTACGCACAATGCCATTCCCACGTGTTGTCCTGTGTCCTGTGCAAGTGTTCTCTGGGATCTGCCTATGCACAATAAACTATTTGGATGACTTTTAACTATACGCGGGTATTCTGAGGGAAGACATGTCACGCTAACAGCAGAGACCTAGAGACCCTACATGCGCTTTACAAGCATCCATGTGGTGAGTGCATTCACAAGGGGGGTGCTGTGAGTTGTAACCTTCCTTGATGGTGGTACGTCCCGCTGGAGTGTAGCACGGGTTGAAAAGGTACTAGCGATATTTAGCACCATATGCTATTTTATCCACTTTATCCACAAGTCAGTAGATATACGTCCTCTGGGACTTCATCTAAGCCACAGGTCAGTAGATATACGTCTTGTAGCAGAAGAAGTGCTGTGCAGGATTGGGCTTGCTCCTGTGCACATTTCTGGCACTATCTGATGCAGCACTAATAGGTGAATGGGAATATATGTTTCCTGAGCTAATGAGATTGATTTTTACTATTAAAAATACTTTTATTTTCTTATGTCATAGTGAAAAATACACTCTGTAGCATTATTTCAGAATCAAATCTCTTCACCATAAATTGTGACCGGAACATAATCTAAGTTTTGTAATAAGCAGTAAGAATAGCCAAACAAAATTTGTGTTTTTTTTATCTACAGTAGCACTTTTTATTTTTAAACTGGAATTGGTAAAACTGAGAAATAAATGTTTTTTCTATTTTTTTCTTTTTTTTCCCCATTAAAATTCATAGAAAACAAAATTGTTTGAGGGGAAAAATGGCATACAATGAAAGCCTAGTTTGTCTTGAAAAAAACAATATATATTTCATTTATGTGTTGTAAGTAGGGATAACGTTATTTCTGATTAAATAAGGACATAGCTAAACTGTCAAAACTGCTCTGGTCCATAAGTGGGAAAAAAGGTCTGGATGCGAAGTGGTTAAATTATTTCAGGACATCCTCTGCTTCCAGAAGAGATGTGAGTGGATGACGACACACAGCTGTTTTTGCTAATATCTATTGTGTAGTTAAAGTGACTCTTTAATTTGTTCCAATGCCCTGAATATATTCCTTTACCATTGGTACCATGGTTTCTTTATTGGTATTGTGTGCCCAAATATGGAAGAGGGTATAAAAGTATGGGTTACCATATTTACTGAGTGACATGCAAGCCCAATTTTAATAGGGATAACTAGATATCTGCTCCTACTTAGAAGGTGGAGCGGTGCTATGGGAGGGCGGTGCTATGTGCCGCGCTCTGAGCTAGCAAGGTTTCCCATCTGGTCTGCTGGAGAAAGGAGAAGTCTCCTCCGAAAGGTCTTGAGAAAGGAGGAATCTCCTCTGAAACGTTGTGTTGACATGTCCACTCTGGCTATCCAGTTTTAGCCATGTGAGGATTGGTTGCACTCTTGAAAAGGAGGTGGGTTACCTCTTCGAGGTGCTCCGAGTCTTTAGGCTGTTATATACTCGCACTTGCATTGGCCGGAGGAAGTGGGCGTGTACCCATGAAATGCATCGCCTGTGCAAATAAATGTATTTTTACTCATCCTTGTTAGTGTCATTGGAGAGGTAAGCAACCTCCTTTTTCAGTTTTATTGTGCTTTTAATGAATTTTTATCCACCCTTGACGCCTCTTCACCTCTGTTGAGAGTGGAGACTTTGCAAAATTTTTGACTAAAGAGCCCCTCACAAGCCCTATATTACAACCACCACCAACCTACCAATTACTCCCAGCTGATGGGATGGGTATTTGCACACCATGTTCAGAGAAGTCCTTCATTCACTAAATAGGGTCTCCAAGATTTGTCATCAAAATAAGGTTTCTGAAATTCGTACCACCATCTTGGGTTTATATCTATACTGGCTGCTCACTTACCAACAAACATCCCATTTGGCCAGCAGTAAAGATGTTGCCGTCTGTGATAAATTTCAGAATGTAATTCAGGGTGAAGAAAGATATTGCAATGGGCAAACATTGACTAAATAATTTGTAAAGCAATATAGTATATATATATATATATATATATGCAGAGTTGCTTATATAAGGAACTCTCAGCTTCAGACATCATCATTATCACAGGAGTTAATATCAAAATGGGTAAGACAAAAGATTGAATTGACTTTGAGTGATGATCGTCAGTCAGTGCAAGAAGAGCTGATGCTAGCATCTTTGAAACAACAATTCTTAAAGGGACTCCGAGCTCTACCTAAAAAGTAAAATAGTACTCACCGGGGGCTTTCTTTAGTCCAGCGCTGGTCGGGAGGTCCCACGACGGCGTCCTGGCTCCTCTCCTAGGCCCCGCTCCGGAATGGCTGGACGGCGGCAGCCCGGCGGCCGGCGTGGCAGTACGGCGCATGCGCGATTAAAGCGCGCATGCGCCTTACTGCCACACCGGCCGCCGTGATGACGTGAGGCGGCCGGCGTGTGACGTCAGCCGCGTCATACGCGGAAGAAGGAGCCCGACACTCAGCCGAATGTCGCCCGGGCTGCCGCCGTCCAGCCATTCCGGAGCGGGGCCTAGGAGAGGAGCCAGGACGCCGTCGTGGGACCTCCCGACCAGCGCTGGACTAAAGAAAGCCCCCGGTGAGTACTATTTTACTTTTTAAGTAGAGCTCGGAGTCCCTTTAAGAACTAAGACCATCAAGAGTGCCTTTGGTATTTTTAGAAAAAAAGGGAAAAGATGCCTGTTGTGGGCCCTTGTCACCGTGCTCAGTTGGTCTCAAATTGGTTTGAGGCACATCAATTAGGATTTAACCTGCTTCCATTGCCAACTCAGTCCCCTGACCTCAATCCTATTGAACATGTGCGAGTCGAAATTTAAAGATCACTTCCAAGCTTGGAAACACCACCATCCAATCTGACACAACCTTAAACTGTCATTATGTCAACACGGGCCAACATTCCTTCAGCAATGGTTTCAGCATTTTGTTAAGTTCATGCCAAGAAGAATACCAGAGAGGTGGTCCATCTCGTTATTAGAGGGTGTCTCTAATTTTTTTTTTTGCCCACTCAGTGTATATATATTCATTAAATCTCTTCTTTAAGCAGTAATTTAACCCTGTAAGATGTGAAGAAGATACTTTGGATAACGAATGTGAAGCACACAGCTATAACAGCGGTTCTTGTCAGATGTAGACTACAGGCTGTACAGATATATTAAGAATCACAAAAACAAACACTTAATTGCTTTCCCATTTTGTCACAACATTTCAAGAACCAGTAGCATATTATGACACATCATTAAGTCACTTTCCGTATTTCACGTTGGTGTAGAGCAATGTCTGCGCCGCACAAAACTTATCAAAAGTGGTGGGCCATTCCCTTAATGAGGAATTAAGAACATGGCAGCTAAGTGGAAAGGAAGCGGTACTAATGATTCTAGGAAGGAAATATATGTGAAGAATATTTATAAGGAGAATTCAGTGATTCTTATCATTGGATCGGGCACTGAGTTTGAATAATGTTTGTGGTTTATACGTTTTAAAATGTTTTATCCTTCAGCCTTATCAGCTAGAGAAGGCTCAGGGCTGGTGCACACCATGGGCTGGATTCAGAAAGCGGTGCTAACTGTTAGCATGCTTGTGAAAAGCCCTCTATCATGCCTAAACTCAGTTAGGTTGTGATAAAATCAACTTGCGCGCAAAGTCCCACGCACAAAAAGTTTGCGTAATGGCGCACCCGATGCACCTATAAGGTCACATGGGGTGCGATCTTAATGTCACGGTGTGATGTTATGCGCGCAACACTCTGTGCACGTGCAAACTTTTTGCGGGCGAGCTGATTTTCAAAACGGTGCTAACCTAGTTAGCACCCTACTTAACACGTCCAAAGTCTTTAGGCGTGCTAACTACGTTAGCACCGCTCTCCAACTAACAGAAAAATTACAGAGTGTCGAAAGAGAAGTATTCATCAGCGCTGTATGTTATAATCCTACACTATGTGAAGCATGCAGACAACCAGTGCTCAATAGTGGAAACAGTAACCATCACCATAAAACATGAGTTTGTGTCAGGGCTTAATTTTAGGGGTAAGCTTTATTAAAACAGTTAAAAATCCATTAAAAGAAAAACAAACTCACAACATCATGAGTCCATGCACACTGGACTACTTTGCATCAAAACACATCCTTCCTGGGATCCAGTGCTGCAGTTCTCCCTCTGTCCTCCAGGTGGCACCGTAACCCTGCAGTGAGATTGCCGTCTGTCATCATATTGACAAACTGCAATCTCACCCGAGGGATGCAGAGTCTCAGAGGACAGGAAGGAGAATGGCTGCCGGCGTCTGGATCCCCGGGAGGTGAGTAAAAATGCCTGCTGCATGCTTGCCAGCGGCTTCCACGAGTCATGCTCAGAGTTACCGCTCCTGGCTTATTTTTGATAACTGCCAAGGAAGGTAAAGCAACTTTTTTTTTAAATGCTGTATTTACCACAAGTACTAGGAACAATTTCTTTCCTCACACAGCTCTGCCCAGGGGCGTAGCAATAGGGGGTGCAGAGGTAGCGACCGCATCGGGGCCAGAAGGGCCAGAAGGGCCCCGAAGGGCCCTCCCTCAACTACAGTATAAGCTCTCTATTGGTCCTGTGCTCATAATAATCACTTCTATACATACTTTGAATAGTGGTAATCATTAACAAACTGTTCCCCATTCCCTTCTTGCACCTCTGACACTGTCGTTGCCATTGGCAGGTTTTGGTGCACCGTATCAATTGTTATGTGTAGAGTACTTGGGGGGGGGGGGGGGGGCATTGTAAAACTTGCATCGGGGCCCACAGCTCCTTAGCTACGCCACTGGCTCTGCCTCTCTGCTATAAAATCATCCTGACGCTTCCAGATACAGGGCCGAACCATGTTCCTGCATGAGGGTTGCTATCAACTCCTCATTGTATTTGTCTAGTAATCACCTAGCAGAAAGAATCTTAAGGTACGTACACACATCCAACTTTTCAAACAACTTGTCATTCGACTTGTTGTTTGAATGACACGTTGGATGTGTGTACGCGATGTCGAGCAACTGAAAACAGCTAGTTTACCCGAACCACTGAGCAGATCTGTTGGTCGTCCAAATGACTGTTAGTTCCGTACATGTGTACAAACAACTTTTGGTTGTTTGTCAAACTAAGAGACGTTCAAACAACAGGTCGTTTGATCAATCTTTTAATGTAGTTCATTGTTTTATCCAGTCCATTGTCCATTATCAAGTTGGTTAAATTACATGTAAATTAGGTAAATTAGCATATCAGCTGCTTTGTTGGTCAGTGTGTACATGACATCTGAACGACTTGTTGTTTGCTCTTCAAGTCGTTTAGGCGACTAGTTTAAACGACAATCAGGCGTAAAGTTGGATATGTGTATGCACCTTTATTCAGGTGGTGATCAGCAGTTAAGTAATTTAAGTTTCCAGCAATGTGTGTATTTTCTTCACTTATCTGACTGTTTAGAAAGGCATTATCAGAATATCTTTATCAAAGTCCCCCCTCCCCCCCAGCGTGGACAGCACTGAGCAGCCAGAACTTTGTTACATGCTGCAGAGAAGTGTAACATCAAAAGCAGTCTGTCAGAAGTGGTGTAGGCGTATCTCCCTGACTGCTAGTTATATTACAGCAATATTACAGCACATCTAGCTACCTTTTACCTCTTCTGATCAGCTTGTTTTCCTTCTCAGACTCTCCTGCTGTGAGCAGAACACAGTATTTGTGAGCTGTGTTACGAGTGAAGGATGATTTTAATGCAGACATAGAGAATTGTGGGAATAAATAAAGTGCCCATAGCAATAGTGGTAATATGAACCCTTGTGCTGTCACAACAGCCTCCTTTAATGTTATTTAACATTATTTATATTCTTTGTATTAGTATATTCCAGTCCCCCTGCAAGATTTAGTTATTTAGCATTTCCCAACTGTAACTCCCTGCTCAACAGCCTTGTCTAGATGTTTCTGCAACAGTTGAGTTCAGTTAGTGAGGAGATCCTGCTGTGCTTGTAGTCGCATCATATTTTTACCTATGAATATGCTCTAAAAAACATCTTTGTATGCTTTCAACGCAAGTAAAGATACTACAGATTATACTTGGAGTAATTATTTCATCGAGTAAACTGCCTGTGAAGGTTTCTGAATCAGTGGGGAGTCATACTGCTATACAGACTGGGTCTTCTGGAGTATGCCTCATACATAAAGCGGGAATTCGAAACAGAACAACCCTAATACAGAGTATTAAAAAAACCTGTTTTAATGATAGTTGTCCTTTAATTGTCACCAGACTATAGGTGATAGGTGTGTTTTGAAGGTATTGCACTAGTATTACGTTGTACTAGTTTTCAGTGCAAATACAATCCCCCTCCTGCAGGAGTAGTTATCTGCACAGACTAAAAACAGTTGTGGCTTTTTTTCCACAGCTGCACAAACTGAGTGACTGGCAGCCACATCTCTGACACTCCAAGTATACGTGAGCAATGTGGAGTAGCTGTGTATTTTGATTCCAATATACAAGGTAAAATATTTCAAAGTATGCATAGCATTAATCCTAACAATAGGTAGAAAGCTGGACTGAAAGGATTCCTTATTTCTCACCAAAAGTTACATTTTACTTTAAATGTTAACAATCACTTTGAAGGAATCACATCATTAAAGGATTTCATCATGTTCTTAGCAATATAGTTTACACAATCCCTCTGCAACTTGTTGTTGGTGTGTGGCCTAACTGAACACAAGATTGTTTTTACTTTTCTTATGGGTTTTATAGTGTTCTCTTAACAGGTACTTATTTAATTCTATTGATTTCTGGAAGTTAGAAACAGATAGGCCCCAGGCAGTGCTGTGTTTGTGTAATGCAGAGAAGAAAGAGCCTATATCCTGGAAAGATAGCGATATAAAGAACTCACCCCTTCTCTCCCCGCCAAGGCTGCAGTGTGGCCTATATTATTCCTCTTGTTGTTTATCTCTGGGCATTTGTAGCTTTATCATGCTACTATCACGCTATTGTCATTCATCCGGCTCTTCTGGGGCGTCTCAATACAAAGCTTGGGCGATCACAAAAGAAACAATGTAATGACAAAGGATAATGTGCAAAACTACAGCAAAAAAAAAAAAAAATCAAAAAATGGCAAAATAAATAAATAAATATAAATCTCTTTAGATATCAGTTTTCATTTAAAAGAAAGAATATATACAATAGATGTTAGTTTTAATTTAAAAGGAAGAGTATATACAAAACTGAGCATACAGGAAACTACTGTGTAGTGTTACAGAAACAGATAAATACATGTTTTTGTCTCAGATTTATCAAAAAGTAAACTTAAACTACTCATGATGAACAAAAATGCCAATATTCTTTTCACATAATTTTTTGCGAAAATAATGTAAAAGTAAACTTTCAAGCAAAAATGCCACCGAAAAATAATTTTGTAAAAAGTTTGTGATTTTTTTTTTTTTTTGCATTTTTCGCTACTTTTCAAAAATAAAAAAATGGTTTTCTTTGACCAAATTGCAACACACAATATACTGTATTTTCGCAAATATTTTCTCAGGAATTAAAAAAAACATTTTCGATGCGAAAATGACGTTGGCAAAAATTTGCAAGCAGCACCGCCCATAGACTTGTTGTGTTACACAACATTTCTATAGTGAAATATTGTAAAATGTATGTGCATCCGATTGCTGGTAAGTTTTTTTCCTATGTGCAGTATTAACAATTAACATTAGATACACACATTCCCAAGTATCATATGGCATTGGATTATCATCTACACAAAATTATTTGACTTGGCTACATGTGACATTGTGTGTAACTCTTTCTTATGCAGGCCTGTGTAGAGGGCGTTGCAGTAGTCTAGCCTTGATGTGACGAAGGCATGGACTAGGGTTGGAAGATCCTCTGAAGGAATTAGGTGTTTAATCTTTGCAATATTCCTTAGATGAAAGAAGGAATGTTTCACAACAGCTGAGATTTGATTCCTGAAGCTTAATTTCCCATCAATCAGTACTCCCAGGCTGCGCACACAGTCTGAGTTGTTCAGGTCTGAGCTCCCTATCCTTAGCGGTGTTAGTTGAGACTGGGGCTGCTTTGCTGTTGAGCCCTGGCCCTCGATAACAAGAACCTCAGTTTTGTCAGCATTAAGTTTTAGCCAATTAATGTTCATCCACTTCTGAAGCTCAGCTAAGCATGAGTTTATTTGTGGAGTAGGGTCTGTGATGTCAGGTTTGAATGACAAATATAGCTGGGTGTCATCAGCATAGCAATGATATGTCAGGCCATGTACATGCCTTTTGTTTTGTTGTTGCGGCTGCAGTGACCAGAAAAATTAGGCAGGCATGTACACGCACCAGAAAAATTATTATAGCGGCCGCTGCTAGCAGCGGTTTTAAAAATTCAGGAATCCGTCTGGAGTCCTGGACCCTGTTGGTGGTGGCAGAAAAGGCAGTCAAGCGGCCTGCAGGCAGAGATGCTGTGTGGGAACCAACTTAGTCTTGGGGCAGGCAGTCACAAGGCGTGCATGCAGAGATGCTGTATGTGAGGACTGACTTTTCTTCAGGCGGGCAGTGGCCCTCCGGGATCCATGCCTCATTCATTTTAATAAAGGTGAGGTACTGAACACTTTTTTTGACTTAGGCAACTTCTCTTCTCAGTGACAATGCCTCCAGCTGCGCTGAAGGTCCTTTCTGAAAGGACGCTTGAGGCAGGGCAAGACAGAAGTTGGATGGCAAATTGTGACAGCTCTGGCCACAGGTCAAGCCTGCGCACCCAGTAGTCCAAGGGTTCATCGCTGCTCACAGTGTCTACATCCACACCTAATGCCAGGTAGTCGGCTACCTGCCGGTCGAGGCATTGGTGGAGGGTGGATCCGGAAGGGCTAAGGAGAGGCGTTGGACTAAAGAATGCCCGCATGTCCGACATCACCATGAGACCGCTGGAGCATCCTGTCCCTGCCTGCATGGACATGGGAGAAGGATTACTGGCAGTGGTACCTTTATTCCATTGTGCTGTGACATCACCCTTAGACGCACTGTAAAGCATAGTTGCCAGCTTGTTCTGTAAGTGCTGCATCCTTTCTGCCTTCTGGTGATTTGGAAACATCTCCGCCACTTTGTACTTATACCGAGGGTCTAGTAGCATGGCCACCCATTTTATACGGGGGTCCCTCAACAGGCTGGACAGCATGAAAGACGCCATCTGCACAAAGTTGGATGCAGACATACTATCCATCTCCTCTTGCTCTTCCTCAGTGATGTCAGCTAAGTTCTCCTCCTCCCCCCAGCCACGAACAATACCACGGGAAAGTTGAGCAGCATAAGCCCCCTGTGACGCCTGCTGCGGTTGTTCTTACGCCTCCTCCTCCTTCAAAACAATACCTCCCTCATCATCTGACACCTCTTCCTCACTAGAGATGGGCCGAACCTCCGATTTTAGGTTTGCGAACCCCGTTCGCGAACTTCCGCGAAAGGTTCGGTTCGCGAAAAAGTTCGCGAACCGCAATAGACTTCAATGGGGAGGCGAACTTTCAAAGTTTTAAAAAATTCTATCAACTGGAAAAATGATAGAAAACATGTTTCAAAAGCTCTAATACCTGGAGCCCCACCTAATTGAGTGAAATACACATCACTGCTGGAGGACCCACCCACCCTCCTCCAAGCAAGGTCCTTTATACCATTTGCCTACCTACACTAATTAGTTATGGGACAGCTGCTACACACTCTGCTAGGGAAATTTTAATTGGCCTCCTCCCTCCTACCGGAGGGAGGAGGGTCTCTTCTGCCTGGGAATTATACTATTTTAAAAACCAGTATACATCATACCATAGCTGGTACATCATACCATAGCTGGGAATACATACATGAGTAATCATCATACCATAGCTGGGGATACATACATGAGTATACATCATACCATAGCTGGGAATCGAACCCAGATCTCACTGTGTGGTGGGCACGTCACCCTAAGCACTGTACCACTACAGAAGTAAGTGAAGCTAGCCTAAAATTTAACATTTATGCTCAATGCAATAGAACCATTAGGTTGCTTAAAGGAGAACTGTAGTGAGAGGTATGTGGAGGCTGCCATATTGATTTCCTTTTAAGCTATACCAGTTGCCTGGCAGCCCTGCTGATCTATTTGGCTGCAGTAATAATAATAATCCAAACATTTGTATAGTGCTTTTCTCCTGTCGGACTCAAAGCGCTCAAGAGCTGCAAGCCACAGGGACGCGCTCAAGAGGCCACCCTGCAGTGTTAGGGAGTCTTGCCTTGAACTCCTTACTGAATAGGTACTTGACCTAGCCAGGATTCAAACCCTGGTCTCCCATGTCAAAGGCAGAGCCCTTAACCAGTACACTATCCAGCCATTGTAGTGTGAATCACACCAGAAACAAGCATGCAGCTAATCTTGTCAGATCTTACAAAAATGTCAAACACCAGATCTGCTGCATGCTTGTTCAGGGTCTAGGGCTAAAAGTATTGGAGGCAGAGGATCTGCAGGATAGCCAGGTAACTGGTATTGCTTAAAAGGAAATCAATATGGTAGCCTCCATATACCTTTCACTACAGTTCTCCTTTAAAGGGAACCTTAACTGAGAATGATATGGATGTTTCCTGTAAACAATACCAGTTGCCTGGCAGTCCAGCTGATCTTTGTGACTGCAATAGTGGCTGAATCACACCCTGAAACAAGCATGCAGCTAATCCAGTATGACTTCAGTCAGAGCACCTGATCTGCATGCTTGTTCAGGGGCTGTGGCTAAAAGTATTAGAGACACAGGATCAGCAGGCGATTCAGGCAACTGGTATTATTTTAAAAGGAAAAATCCATATCCTTCTCCGTTTAGGTTCCCTTTAAGGATTTGTAGCATAAAAGCCAACTCACATTGGCTGGGATTTGAACCTGGGTCTCACTGTATGGTGGACAAGCACACTAACCACTATACCAACGGAAGCTGGCCTGAAATTACTGGCCTAAAATTTACTATTTATGCTCAATACAAGAGAAAAAGTAGACAAGACAAATAACACAAAAGAGAAGGCCATGTCTGGCTAAATATCTGTAAGCAGTGGCTGCATGGTGTAATGGATAAGGGCGCTGCCTCTGACAAAGGAGACCAGAGTTCAAATCTCAGCTCTGTCTGTTCAGTAAGCCCGCACCTATTCAGTAGGAGACCTTAGGCAAGTCTTCCTAACACTGCTACTGCCTATAGAGCATGCCCTAGTGGCTGCAGCTCTGGTCCTTTGAGTCCGCCAGGAGAAAAGTGTGATATAAATGTTATTTGTCTTGTCTACTTTTTCTCTTGTATTGAGCATAAATAGTAAATTTTAGGCCAGCAATTTCAGGCCAGCTTCAGTTGGTATAGTGGTTAGTGTGTTTGTCCATCATACAGTGAGACCCAGGTTCAAATCCCAGCCAATGTGAGTTGGCTTTTATGCTACAAATCCTTAAAGGGAACCTAAACAGAGAAGGATATGGATTTTTCCTTTTAAAATAATACCAGTTGCCTGAATCGCCTGCTGATCCTGTGTCTCTAATACTTTTAGCCACAGCCCCTGAACAAGCATGCAGATCAGGTGCTCTGACTGAAGTCAGACTGGATTAGCTGCATGCTTGTTTCAGGGTGTGATTCAGCCACTATTGCAGTCACAAAGATCAGCTGGACTGCCAGGCAACTGGTATTGTTTACAGGAAACATCCATATCATTCTCAGTTAAGGTTCCCTTTAAAGGAGAACTGTAGTGAAAGGTATATGGAGGCTACCATATTGATACCCTTTTAAGCAATACCAGTTACCTGGCTATCCTGCAGATCCTCTGCCTCCAATACTTTTAGCCCTAGACCCTGAACAAGCATGCAGCAGATCTGGTGTTTGACATTTTTGTAAGATCTGACAAGATTAGCTGCATGCTTGTTTCTGGTGTGATTCACACTACAGTGGCTGGAAAGTGTACTGGGTAAGGGCTCTGCCTTTGACATGGGAGACCAGGGTTTGAATCCTGGCTAGGTCAAGTACCTATTCAGTAAGGAGTTCAAGGCAAGACTCCCTAACACTGCAGGGTGGCCTCTTGAGCGCGTCCCTGTGGCTTGCAGCTCTTGAGCGCTTTGAGTCCGACAGGAGAAAAGCACTATACAAATGTTTGGATTATTATTATTACTGCAGCCAAATAGATCAGCAGGGCTGCCAGGCAACTGGTATAGCTTAAAAGGAAATCAATATGGCAGCCTCCATATACCTCTCACTACAGTTCTCCTTTAAGCAACCTAATGGTTCTATTGCATTGAGCATAAATGTTAAATTTTAGGCTAGCTTCACTTACTTCTGTAGTAGTACAGTGCTTAGGGTGACGTGCCCACCACACAGTAAGATCTGGGTTTGATTCCCAGCTATGGTATGATGTATACTCATGTATGTATCCCCAGCTATGGTATGATGTATACTCATGTATGTATTCCCAGCTATGGTATGATGTACCAGCTATGGTATGATGTATACTGGTTTTTAAAATAGTATAATTCCCTGGCAGAAGTAGAAGGGTAGAAGGGGAGGAGGCTAATTAAAATCTCCCTAGCAGAGTGTGTAGCAGCTGTCCCATAACTAATTAGTGAAGACAGACGACTGAGTTAAATGGTATAAAGGACCTAGCTTGAAGGGAGGGTGGGCGGGTTCTTTAGCACTAAAGGCAGTGTGTTTGACAATAACATGTCTGCTGACAGTGAAATGGAGGGTAAAAATTTTGCTCAATACAACATTATGGGGCGAATCGAACTTCCGCAAAAGTTCGCCTGATGCAGGCGAACGCGAAACCCCAAAGTTCGCCTGGAACCGTTCGCAGGCGAACCGTTCGGCCCATCTCTATTCCTCACATGACTCTTCCTCCTCTTCCTCCCCCTTCTGTGCTGCTGCAGGTGTTGAGGAAACATCTGGTTCTGATGAGAATTAATCCCACAACTCTTCCTCCGGTTCCTGTTCCTGTTCACGCTCCAGGAAGAAAGCATATGGGATCAAGTCACTGATGGCTCGTTCACTGCGACTCACCAGGTTTGTCACCTCCTCAAACGGCCGCATGAGCCTGCAGGCATTTCGCATGAGTGTCCAGTACTTCAGCCAGAACATCCCCATCTCCCCAGAGTGTGTCCTTTGATGGTAGTTGTAGAGATACTGTCTGATGGCTTTCTCCTGTTGTAGCAGGAGGTCGAACATTAGAAGGGTCGAATTCCAGCGATTTGGGCTATCGCAAATCAAGCGTCTCACCGACAAGTTGTTTCTCCGCTGAATATCGTCAAAGCGTGCCATGGCCGTGTAAGACCGCCTGAAATGCCCACACACCTTCCTGGACTGCTTTAGGACGTCCTGTAAGCCTGGGTACTTAGACACAAATCTCTGAATTATGAGATTCAGCACATGTGCAATGCAGGGTACATGTGTCAACGTTCCCAAACTCAAAGCCGAAATGAGATTGCTGCCGTTGTCACACACCATGTTGCCAATTTCCAGTTGGTGCGGGGTCAGCCACTGATCCACCTGTTTGTTAAGAGCATCCAGGAGAGCTGCTCCAGTGTGACTCTCCACTTTGAGGCAAGACATGTCTAAGATGGTGTGACACTGTCGTACCTGACATGCAGCATAGGCCCTGGTGAGCTGGGGCTGTGTAGCTAGATAGGAGATTGCAGCACCAGTAGAGTTGAACTGCCACTCAGCCAAGGAGAAGGAGGAGGACGACAGCGAAGAGGATGTAGCAGGAGGAAAGGAGGTGGCAGCAGGCCTGCCTGCAAGCTGTGGAGGTGTCACTAGGTCCACTGCACAGTCACATACTCCCTGCTTGCCCGCGGTCACCAAGTTGACCCAATGGGCTGTGTAAGTAATGTACCTGCCCTGACTGTGCTTGGCAGACCAGGCATCTGGGCTCAGATGGACCCTTGACCCAACTCTGTGTGCCAGAGATGACACCACTTGCCTCTCAACTTCACGGTACAGTTTGGGTATCGCCTTTTTTGATAAATAATTGTGACCTGGTATCTTCCACTGCAGTGTTCCAATGGCCACAAATTTTCGGAAGGCCTCAGAGTCCACCAGCTAATATGGTAACAGCAGACGCCGGGCAAGGGGGTGATTGTCAGACATTGGCCTCTTCTGCTCAAAGATTTCCCTCACGGACACCTGGCTGCTGCTGTGGGCAGAGGAGCAGGAACCACTCAAGGTGAGAGGTGGAGTGGAGGAGGGTGGCTGTGATTGTGAAGGTGCAAGGGAGAAAGCAGCTGAAGATGATACACCTGTAGGAGGAAGAGGAGAAGGAGGGTGGCTTTGCTTGTGTGTGCTGCTTTTCCTCTGGTGCGCTTCCCATTGCAGTTTGTGCCTTTTCTCCATGTGCCTTCATAAGGCAGTTGTCCCTACGCGGCTTTTGGCCTTTCCACGGCTCAGTTTTTGGTGGCAGAGAGAAAAGATGGCATTGCTCTGATCTAAGGCAGACACACTAAAAAATGTCAAAACTGCTGAGCCCCCTGGGGTGATGGCACTATGGTGGCATCAGCAGCTGACATTGAAGGGCATGTTGGCTGGCTGTCCATAGGTGGCGTACATGGTGCCGGACACTACCACCAGCTGTTTCTGAAGATGCGCTCTCCCTGCTTCTTTCAGCAACTCGTCTCCTTCTTCTCCTCTCTTACTCTCCTTCTGAACTGTCCCCTTGGTCATCTTGTCTGTTAGGATCCCACGTGGCATCCGTATCATCATAATCATCATAATCATCCTCCCCAGCTTCGCTTGCCTCAGACACCTCATAAACTGCACCAACAGCAGGTACTTCATCATCCTCCTCCTCACACGTTACGTGCATTGTGTCGCCTAACTCAGACATATGAGGTGGTGTAACTTGCTTAGCCCCTTCATCTGGTTGTAACAATAATGCCTGTGAATCAGTTAATTCCCCACCAAATAACTCCTGCGAAGTGTCAAATACAGCGGATGTGGTGCTGTACTTTGGTCCAGGGCCGCACAAAATCACATCAGCACGACCTCGAACAGACCTGCCGGGTGGCCTGAATCTGGGTCTGTTCTGCCTCTGCCTCTACCATTATCGGGGGGGATGAAGTAAAAGGTATGCACTGACTTTACTAATACAATGTGCAGTCACACAGGTGCAGTAAAAGGTATGCAGTGACTGGTATTACAATACAATGTGCAGCTGTCACACAGGTGCAGTTAACAGGTATGCACGGACTGGTATACTACACAGCGTGCGGTCACACAGGTACTGTGAACAATTATGCAATGACTGGTATTACAAATTTGCAGCTGTCACACACACAGGTACCGTGAACAGGTGCAGTGATTGGTGGTATAAAACACTGCGTGCGCTCACGTAGGTAGGTAGGTAGGTGCACTGAACAACAACAGGTGGGTATGCAGTGATTGGTATTACAAATGTGCACCTGTCACACACACACAGGTACCCTGAACAGGTGCAGTGACACTGCGTGCAGTCACGTAGGTAGGTAGGTCCACTGAACAACAACAGGTGGGTATGCAGTGATTGTTATTACAACTGTGCAGCTGCCTGTCACACACACAGGTACCCTGAACAGGTGCGGTCACATAGGTAGGTAGGTAGGTGCACTGAACAACAACAGGTGGGTAGGCAGTGATTGTTATTACAAATGTACAGCTGCCTATCACACACACAGGTACCCTGAACAGGTGCAGTCACGTAGGTAGGTAGGAAGGTAGGTAGGAGGTGCACTGAACAACAACAGGTGGGTATGCAGTGATTGTTATTACAAATGTGCAGCTGCCTGTCACACACACAGGTAGTCACTGAATGTGCTGGGCCTGGCAGTGGCACAGTAGGAATTACCAAGGCTGTATATATGCAACACAAGTGTCTGTGGGACACAAAAAAAAAAAAATAGATCACAAGAACAACATTAGCTCTCAAAAGAGCTGTTGAGGATGAGGAGTGCGTTTTAGCAATAAGATCAGCAAGAAGGAGCAACCTAACAAGCCTAACACAAGAACCTAACTAAGCTTTCCCTGTCAGCAGCAAGGTTGGAAATGGCTGACGCTGCCTGCATTTTATAAGGGGGGGGGGGGGGGGGGGGGGTCCAGGAGGGAGTGTAGCCTGATTAGATACCCTGTGCCTGCTGACTGTGATGTAGAGGGTCAAAGTTGACCCTGATGATGTAATATAAGGGGCGGGTCGAACTCGCATAAAGTTTGCGGTTCACCGCGAACCACCGAAGTTTGCGCGAATAAGTTTGCGGTCGAACCGTTCGGGCCATCTCTAATTGTAGTGCAGTAAACAGCGTTATATGACTTTATAACACAGGACCATAACAACCTACTGTGAATCTAGCCTGCTGCCCACAACATTATTATGCTGCTCAGAACAGAAAGCGGAGGTTCAACAACCAGTCCTGAATAACCAATAACTTCAAATCCAGCTAACATCCTTCTATACATTACATGAGCATCAAACATCTAGATTAACATTTGATAAGTAATTATTCCGTCATAATAGGTGGAACCTTTTGCAAGACTGAAATGTGGTTTCTCTGTGGCCACGTCTCTTGCGATCATTGTTGAAAGTGGGTTCTTGTTTAAAAAGGTAAATGGCTTTTATTTATTTGTTTATTGAATCATTTGCAACTTACAGGCCTCAGTTTGGAGAAATGCAATATAAATGTGAGGTCTTTTCTCTGTACCCTTTGTAATAAATAATGCATTCAGAACTGCTTGGAAATTGGGTGCGGTTTAGAGAGAGAATAGATTACTGTCAACTCGGAGAGGATGATGGGATTGGGAATGCCATTTTGTCATTTAATAACATTATACTCACTTTGCTTTTGTGAGGGAAATGCAGACATTGAACTATACAGTAATTCCACGGACCCTGATACATATCAAAAATGTCATTAAATTGTCTTCAGGGAAGAATATTAGGTTTGCAAAATGTTCCATGTGAATTTAGAATGAATAAAATATGCTGCAAGGCTCATTGTTGCTATTAAAGTCTTCAATGAGTCCACCTAAAACCAATGTTATTTATTTTATTGATTTAGACTTCTTGAGTCCAATATTTCTTATTGATATTATACCTGATGTTACCACCACTCCTTATCCACTGTAGGTTCTATTTTAACGCTCAAAGTACTATTGTATTACAGTTTATGTTGTGGCTACGTAAACACATATGTAATCTCATCCCTGCCAAAGTCGTATGCCCCTTTCATCAGGTACATTATTACAGTATTTGGGCATTCATGGCATTTTGACACCCGGTCTTTTTGGCGCAGGGTAAGCCGAATGACGGCTCACCCTGCTGTCCCACAAATTCCAGGCTGCGTTAATTACTGTTCCCCTTCCGAGTCTTAGCAACTCAGAGGGAGAAGTAATTTGGGGTTCAGCAAATGCCAGATCCTCGAATTACCCTTGCACAACCATAGACATAATATCATTATGTCTATGGTGGCACCCAGGTCAGGCGCAGTGCAGTGTGCTCGCCAAAACATCCTGCTTCACAATTTGGTCGTAACCAATTCACTATATGTTTTTGGAATGTTTTTGGAGGAAAGCAGAGTGTTCAGAGGTAATTATGGCGTATGAATTCAGTATAGTGCATTCAAACACCCCAATATTCCTGACCACCGCTAGCACCCGGACGTGATGCTACTTCCTTCCAACAAGAAGGAGGAAGTACTGGAGTCACATGAAGCACAACATGACACGAAGGGCACTGAACTCCTCCTGACTCTGTCCACTCATTAGAGTGCAGAACAGAAGTGGTCAGAAGTATTCAGATGTTTGAATTCATTATAAAGAAATTGAACACCTCACCAACAATACTCCACACAAATGCAGGAAGAACACAGAAACTCCATGCAGATAGTGTCCTGGCCCACACCAGGTATGGTAAAGTAGAGATGTTCGGAAATTCCAATTTCCAATTCCACAGAAATTTTGATTGCTACAAATGGCAATTACCGATTTTGCAGATTTTGTGGAAATAGGAGATTCCAATTACCAATTTCTGCAGAAAGGATTTTTTTTTTTGTTAAATAACTATTTTCGCCTTTTGGACGTGACTTTCTCATCCAAAAGGCTGCTGTGCGCATTCAAGCAATCGTGTTCCTGTGCCCCCCCTCGGTAGCCCAGAGATCAATGAATGGGAACATTGTTCCCATTTATCGATCTAAGTCCCCGGTAGAAAAGTCGACTGCTTCTTTTCAGAGGGAAAAAAAAAAATCACGTCCTTGTAGTTCCTGTGAGCAGGATAGAAAAGCAGGATAGAAAAACAAAAACTCACTGATAAAACTACAGGCACATACATTTTTAATACAAAAAGACACAATAAATTACATTTAAAATTAACTGTTTACCTCCCGCATTCAAAAATTACCCAAATAAAATTTTTAATAAAAAAAAAAAAATTACAAAAAAAAACAAACAAACATAAATAGTTACCTAAGGGTCTGAACTTTTTTAATATGCATGTGACGTGGGTATACAACCAATATGTTTTAAATGATAAGCTTGTAAATAGTGATGGACGCAAAACTAAAAAAAAATGCACCTTTATTTCCAAATAAAATATTGGTGCCATACATTGTGATAGGGACAAAATTTAAATAGTGTAATAATCTAGACAAATGGGCAAATAAAATACATGGGTATTAATTATGGTAGCATGTATTATTTTAAAGCTATAATGGCTGAAAACTGAGAAATAATGATTTTTTTCCATTTTTTCTTACTATTCCTGTTAAAATGCATTTACAACAAAATAATTCTTAGCAAAATGTACCACCTGAAGAAAGCCTAGTTGGTGGCAGAAAAAACAAGATATAGATCAATTTATTGTGATAAGCAGTAATAAAGTTATTGGCGAATGAATGGGAGGTGAAAATTGCTTGGATGCATGAGGTGAAAAATGACTGAATGCTGAAGTGGTTAAGTTATGTCATTTTTTTTAAAGTTGTTTTTTTGCAGAATATGCACATTTTGGGGATGTCCGCTGTTATTCAGACATCCTTGATAGACTACTGAATTTTCTAATTGGCCAAAAACGTGTGAGTTAGGAGCATTGGACCAATCACTGGCTGCAACATTTTCTGTGGAAATTTGAATACCATGGAAATTTTAGACTAGTCACAAGACTTGGTGAAGCTCAGTAGTATCTTGTGATTGGTCTAAATTTTCATGGTATTCCGAACACCAAGGTAAACCTCTGCATTCTCTGATTGGCCCAATACTACAGTGTACAGTATTTTGGTGTACTATGATTAGCCTAAAATTTCCGGTTTTAGACCAGTTACAACACTCGGAATTCAGAAATAGTCTGTAGTATTGAACCAATCAGAGAATGCAAAGGTTTACTTCGGAAATCGGACTACCACAGAACTTTTAGACCAATCACAAGACTTGGATAAAAATAATGTTTTTGTGATTGGTCTAACATTTACAGGGTGTTCCATTTTCCAGGAAAAAAATCTGCAGCCTGTGATTGGTCCATTGCTTCTGACCTGTACTATTAGGCTAAAATATTAGAGTTGCTATAATGCAGTATTTCAGTTGAATACCAATTTCCGAGGTCAAATTCCGCTGCAGTAACCAGATTTCCGAATGGAGATTTGGAAATCGGTATTCTTCTGAAATTTTCTGGCCAACCCTACTGTAGAGTTGAAACACTACATTGCTACCCACTATGCCTCTATGTTATGCTGTCCATATTCAAAGTAAACCCTCAACGAGCCTCCAGGAACTATTCCTTATCTTCAGTCCCGAAAGTTTGTGTCCTCTTACAGCAACTTCGTAAGGTCAGTACTCCCACAGTGGGATACAGATGCCAATTAAAACTCTAAGCTCTGTACTATTCAGAACTAATGTTTCCAATAGACAAGCAGCAGCCCTGCTTGTCTATAGTCTCATAGAGGCTAGACAGCACATCCAGAATACCCCATAACCTGGAAGCAGAAGGGATATGAGCCGGCGGCCATATTGTATATTTCCTGGAGCAATAATGGATAAAAAGCACTCAAAAAGGCACACCAGAGTGGCAAAATTATTGGGCAGAGCATTTATTCTTTACAAGCTATCAACTGATATGTTTATTTTGTGTGAATCGTTCATCTCTGGTTCCTTTTAAAGAGAACCTGACCCAAAACTCAGGGTTAAGAAACACATACTTACCTAAGGAAAGGGAAGCTTCTGGATCCTAATAAGGCTTCCCACACCATCCTTTGGTCCCCCATTCCTGCTCGTGGACCCTCCAGCTGATTGGGGCTGTGTTCCTTTTTTGGCGCACACAGCTGCAGGAGCACAGCTGTCCTTGCGCAGTAACATGGAGCCACTAGTGCTCAATCGGCCCTGGTTTACTGCACAAGCGCGCAAGGGCAATATGGCCGTGGTCGTGCCTGATCAGATTATCAACAAGCACTTATCAGTAATCTTTGAGGGGCCACAAACAGCAGCGTGGGACTGAAGAACGTCATGGCAAGTCTCTATAGGATCAGGAGGCTTCCCTTTTCTTAAGTAAGTATGTCATTTTGAACCCAGTCTTCGGCTTGGGTACACTTTAGAGAATTAGCTGCTATTAGTGCAGCAGTAACTGCTTTGACCTTGTTTATGCTCACCTTATGATTTTCACATCCATTCTGTCATGCTGTTTGTTTTTTTTTCTGTCATTTTTATTTCATAGCCCAATTGCTTTAGGTGGAAAACATCTATAATTGCATTTGGTTGAACAAGAAGTGCCCTGAAAATCTGTTATCATAATAAACGGCCCTTCCTCCTGAATCGTGGTTGCATGCAAATGACATCAGGCTTTTATAGCAACAATTACATTGTGTTAATTGTATGGACTGAAATATGTTTATTGAAATTGCAAATGAGTGTGTGTCACACTGAGCATGCCATCAAAGCAAAGATCTATTGTTTTTTGTAACCTGCAGCGTGGACAGAAAGTAACCGTGTTTGCAGGTTTCGATAAACAACCATTATGCTTTTTAGAAGGTTTACACCCTAGTATCCATTTATGGCCAAACGGACACAAAGAGAATAACAAGAAGTTGTGGAAGTCACTTTAGGGCCCTTTCCTACGAGCAGTTCATAAGCATTGAAAAGGCTGTAGAAATTCTCACAACTGCTTGCTGCTGTCTGGTAAGTGCTCACTGCTGCCTGCCAAATGCTTGCCGAGCACACAGTTCAACTGCCCATGGAAAAGAGGCCTTAGGGCCCTTTCACACGAGTAGAGTTGGGCCGAACCTCCGATTTTAGGTTCGCGAACCGGGTTCGCGAACTTTCTTGGAACGTTCGGTTCGCGTTAAAGTTCGCGAACCGCAATAGACTTCAATGGGGATGCGAACTTTGAAAAAAAAAATTATGCTGGCCACAAAAGTGATGGAAAAGATGTTTCAAGGGGTCTAACACCTGGAGGGGGGCATGGCGGAGTGGGATACACGCCAAAAGTCCCTGGGAAAAATCTGGATTTGACGCAAAGCAGCGTTTTAAGGGCAGAAATCACATTAAATGCTAAATCACAGGCCTAAAGTGCTTTAAAACATCTTGCATGTGTATACATCAATCAGGTAGTGTAATTAAGGTACTGCTTCACACTGACACACCAAACTCACCGTGTAACGCACCGCAAACAGCTGTTTGTGTAGTGACGGCCGTGCTGGACTGGTGCGCACCATGGCGAGAGTGCAGGTTTTGGTGGCTTTACAGCCCATATGGTCGCCTGGCTGATGTAGCTGAATGACAGAACAGTGACTGTCCAGCTGATCAAATTTGGTCTGACCACAATGAAGCAACGACCTTATTATCTTTTGTGTGCCCCCCGAGACACTCATCTAGGCGCCGGTCATTGCTTCATTGTGATACGCAAGCCCCTTCACCACGGCAAGGTAATGATCACGAAGGGGAATGGGCGCATGTACATGCCTTTTCTTTTGTTGTTGCAGCTGCCCGCAGTGCAGCCAGAAAAATTAGGCAGTCATGTACACGCACCAGAAAAATTATTACAGCGGCCGCTGCTAGCAGCGGCCTAAAAAATTCAGCAATCCGCCTGGAGTCCCGGACCCTGTTGATGGTGGCGGAGAAGGTAGTCAAGCGGCCTGCAGGCAGACATGCTGTGTGGAGGGACTGGGAGCGACTTAGTCTTCTTGGGGCAGGCCAGGCAGCCAGTCACACGGTGTGCAGGCAGAGATGCTGTGTGTGCGGGGACTGACTAAGTCTTGGGGCGAGCAGCAGCCCTCCGGGATCCATGCCTCATTCATTTTGATAAAGGTGAGGTACTTAACACTTTTGTGACTTAGGCGACTTCTCTTCTCAGTGACAATGCCTCCAGCTGCGCAGTGGCGGGTTCACTGAACACAACAGGTATGCAGTGGCGGGTTCATTGAACAGGTATACAGTGGAGGGTTCACTGAACAGAACAGGTATACAGTGGCAGGTTCACTGAACAGAACAGGTATGCAGTGGCGGGTTCACTGAACAGAACAGGTATACAGTAGCGGGTCCACTGAACAGAACAGGTATGCAGTGGCGGGTTCACTGAACAGTACAGGTATACAGTGGCGGGTTCACTGAACAGAACAGGTATACAGTAGCGGGTCCACTGAACAGAACAGGTATGCAGTGGCGAGTTCACTGAACAGGTATACAGTGGCGGGTCCACTGAACAGAACAGGTATGCAGTGGCAGGTTCACTGAACACAACACTTATGCAGTGGTGGGTTCACTGAACAGGTATGCAGTGGTGGGTTCACAGAACACGTATGCAGTGGCGGGTTCACTGAACAGGTATGCAGTGGCAGGTTCACTGAACAGGTATGCAGTGGTGGGTTCACTGAACAGGTATGCAGTGGTGGGTTCACTGAACAGGTGTGCAGTGGTGGGTTCACAGTACAGGTATGCAGTGGTGGGTTCACAGAACAGGTATGCAGTGGTGGGTTCACTGAACAGGTATGCAGTGGTGGGTTCACAGTACAGGTATGCAGTGGTGGGTTCACAGAACAGGTATGCAGCCAGGAACAAGCTAAGCCTAACTAATCTTTCCCTATGAGAGACAGTCTGCAGCAGCTCGCCCTACTCTCACTAATGCAGGCACACGAGTGACCGTAATGGCCGCCGCTGCCTGCCTTATATAAGGGGGTCGGGGCTCCAGGGGCTAGTGTAGCCTAATTGGCTACACTGGGCCTGCTGACTGTGATGTAGAGGGTCAAAGTTGACCCTCCATGTGCATTATGGGGTGAACCGAACTTCTGCAAAGGTTCGCCTGCGGGACGCGAACGCGAACCACGGAAGTTCGCATGGAACCGTTCGCAGGCGAACCGTTCGGCCCAACTCTACACACGAGCAGTTCATAGGCAGTGAAAAGACTGTCAAACTCTCACAACTGCTTGATAACTGCTTGCTGCTGCCTGGTAACTGCTCACCACTGCTTGGTAACTGCTCATTACTGCTTGGTACCTGCTCACTGAGCACGCAGTTCAGTTGCCCAATGTGAAAGGGCCGTAAGTGTAGTAGTAGTTTGAAACCATAAATATTCTGTGAAAAAAAGCCAGTATTGACTGATAGCGCTGTGATCTAGCGCAGCGCTGTATTGGGGACAGCTCTGTCACCTGGCTGTCCCCTGGAGTTGCACAAAAATAGATCCCTCTCATAGGCTGATGCCTCTCGGGGGGGGGGGGGAGGGAAAAACATTTTTTATTAAAGAGAAAGAACAATAAAATTAATTTTAAAAAATACAAATCGCAGCAGCAGATGCCACCAACAGAAAGCTCTATTGGTGGCAAGAAAAGGATTCATTTGTGCGCTAAATGTATGGCCGGCAGCGAACTGTTAAAGCTGCAGAGTGCTGATTGTAAAAATGGCCTAATCACTAGGGAGGTATAAGACTGTGGTCCTCAAGAGGTTAAATTTAGTACTTGCAAGTTCCCCAATAAAAATATCAAGATTCTCCAAGAAAAGCAAACAGTACCAAGATTCTTGGACTAATATAACAATAACATTTCTATAGCGGATTTATCCCATAAGACTCAAAGGGCTTGATTCACTAAGACAAATAGCATGCCTTTTTAAAGTTAACACGCCTTATCAAAGTTAACACGCCATATCAGAGTAGCATTGCGAGCACTACAAACCCACAGGGGCTCAGGGCAGGACAACTCTCAAACTTTCGCTATGCTACTTTGATAAGGCGTGTTAACTTTGATACAGTGTGTTATCTCTGATAAGGCATGCTATTTGTCTTAGTGAATCAACCTCAAAGTGTTTATTAACGCGTTGCAAAGTGGAGCATCTAATAAAAGTTATTTTTTTTTATATAAAAATAACAAATTTATGTCTGTTTGTCTACGAGGGAGGCAGGCCCGGATTTACATCACAGGAGCCTATAGGCACAGATGTCCTTGCACCCTGACTCCGCCCTCCATGAACCTACAAGTGCACTGGCTGGCCCAGCTGTCATATCTCCCTTAGTTCACTTGCGAGTCATAAGTAGCTACAGGTGCCCCAAAGTATTAGGTAGCTAGAGGTGCCCCCAACTGAAGGGAGATCTGGTCAGTGGAATAGCCTCTCATTTATGCTCCGCTTGTGACTATGCATAGGTAAGGTAGGAGGGAGGCACTTGGGGAGGAGAATGAGCCACCCTTTCATCATTAAGCGCATGTAGGCACGTGCCTACAGTGCCTTATGGTAAATCCTGCCCTGGAGGGAGGTAAGTCCACCATAACTTCCCCCTTTTTAAACGTTTTTTAGATGTTTTTACTCTATTTTGGAGCCTCTGTTCAAATATCCATATTGGTAGTATTGTATTAAGTAGCCAGTATTGTTAGTATATAGCAGTGGTTCTCACACTTTTTTGGGTGAGGGCGCCCTTGATGGCTTTGACATTTTTTCAAGGCACCCCTTGGCAACAACAACTACCAAAATGCTGTTATGGCCGTTGTTAGGCAGCACCCACTCCAGATTGTAAGTAACCCCCATTAGCAGGACAAGCATTTCCTTACCTATCCTCTGATGTTCAACTTAAACACAAAGGTTAACTGGAAGTTTATGCAGCCGCATTGTATATCAATATGTGGTTGCATTACCTGATGGCAATGCAGAGAGGATGGAGATAAATGCCAAGGCACCCCTGGGAGGTGCTTGAGGCGCACCAGGGTGTCGGGGCACCCAGTTTGAAAACCCCTGATATATAGTATTGTTTGCTTAGTTAGATAGAAATGTAAAGACATACAACAATAAGCTCAACAATAGCAGATGTTTCGGTATATTATTTGGCAGAAAAGCACTGCAACTGGTGAAGTAGGATTTTTCTCTCTCTTTTTTTTTTTTTTAAATGGACTTGTGGGAGTTGTATTCACCCTTTTATATAAAGCAACTAACCTTTACATTAATTTTTTCTATTAAATATTATTGCTTTTGAGATATTGTTATGCCGGGGCCCAAGGGTGACTGCGACTGAATAAGATCTGAAGCAAGAGAATAAAACCATATAGAAAAATAGATATGTCGTCTTACCGTAGAGATCCGTTCTCAAAAATAAAAGCGTTGCGCACTAAAATGGTACACACTGTCATCTGCACACTTTATATGTCAGAGGTTAAAATCACACTTCTAAAAAGTTCACTTTTAGCATCTTATTAGGAAAAATAGCCATGGCCTCCGTCCTCTTGTTAATAATCATAAAACAAATATCTAAAAAAAAATTGGCTGCAACATAAAAGCACTTGAGGCCCTGGCCCAGTCGTGACCCCTTTTCAATTGAGAGTAAAAATTGGACTTTAACTCAGTCGTAAAATAAAATTCATAATGTTAAACTCTGTCCCTGCATAGAGATACTGCAATAAAGTGACACAATACACCTGAGAATAGTAGAAATTAAAAGAAAAAAAAGAACATTAATAAAATGCAGTGAAAATAGATGGGATTTGTGGTCAGACTATCTCTCCTGAGATATCGGAGAAAATACAGTCACTTGTAATCTGCAATTTCATCTGGAGAGGTTGATTAAAGTGGAAATCCAGTGTAATTTAAAGTTAGTATCAAGAACACTAACTCTCTATGGTATAAGGAATTGAGATAGCTGCAATTCTTTTTACTCACCTGCTCTATCCAGGCTACACCTTATAAGATAAAGCCCCTCCCCCATTGTGGGAAAACATGGTGTTTTTTCTGAAGACTGGATTATCTCCTACGTCCACAGCTCAAACTACCTCCTCCCCCACCCATGCCTGTGTGGCCTAGAGAAAAAATACATGGTTCCTCATGTGCTTTCCTGAACTCTCCTTTCTCCCTTGCTCCTCCTCCCACATTCTGCAGAGCAGCTGCAGTGGAGTTTCATACTTTACCTAACTCTGGTGGTGGTGGCTCATAAGTATGAAGCTCCGCTGCAGCTGCTCTGCAAGTATGAAGCTCCGCTGCTCTGCAAAATCTGGGGTGGGGGTTGAGGAGGAGAGTTTTGGAGCACACGCAAGAAACCTTTGCTGTTTTGCACCACTAAGACCATGCCCCTCCCAGACCCCTCCCCTCACACATGCCCCTGCACGGGCCACTATTCTACTAGCTTTTCTTCTGACTTTCTTCTCAGGAGATGTTTTCACACCTTATCAATAGAAATGGGCCGAAGTATTTGCCTGTTGAATACTGTAGTTCGCTGCGAACAAGGAGTGGTCACGTTCGCCCCCTCAGGCAAATACATGCGGTGTTCGATTCGCCCTCTATAAATTATAATGGGGCCAAACTTTGACCCCTCACCCCAGAGTCAGCAGACACATGGCAGCCAATCAGCTATCCCTCCCACCTGGACTGCCCCCCCCCCCCCCCCCACACACACACACACCTATCAGAAAGCCAGCACAGGAGCCATTTTGCAGTCTGTGCTTGGCTTCTGTGCTAGGAAGATAAGTGACAGTGTGTTGCTGACACGGAGAGAGTTAGGTAGGCCTGTGTTCTGTGTCCTCAGTGCAGATTCTTGCTGCAATCACATTGTCCTGAACAGCTAAGCCCTTATTAGGGCTGATACATTGTTTTCTTGCTATTGTATTGCTCTCCTGTGGCCAGTGCAGTTAGCAAGTTAGCTGCTGGAGTCAGGTCTACTGGTCCTAGTAGTGGTAGTAGACCCTAACCCAATAATCCTTCACACCACTACCGGCATCTAGTATCCACTACTGCTTCCGCATAAGGCCTCAGCGCAGAATCTGTGTTTTTTTGGTCACTTAACTGTCATTGAACCACCTCAGCCTGAATACAGATGCTTGAAAACCGCGATTGCCTGCACTCCCTTTATTGTGCTCACAAGAACAGCAACCACTACACACCGCTGCAAAAAGATTGCCACCGCGAGGACTAACATTTTTGTCCTGGAGGTGTTAACTAGTAAAATCAAAGATATGCTCACCTGACATAATAATTAAAGGTCTTTGCGGTTGTTTGTTGACTGCAGTGCGTTAAACACGATGCTTTGTCTGTCAGTGTGAAGCGCGTGTAACGCTTACACATCTGATGTACACACACCGGACATTTTAAAGCAGTTTATTCTACCAATTGAAGAACGTACTGGGATTTCTGCCCTTTAGAGATGAAAACATGACTCTGTGTCAACTACATAATTTTTGGTGGGACTTTTGCCATGAATCCCCCTCCGGCATGCCTCCATCCAGGTGTTAGGCCCTTTGAAACAACTTTTCCTTTACTTTTGTGGCCAGAAACAGTCCCTGTAGGTTTTAGAATGTTATGCATATAGAAACAGATAGCGTGCATCTTCCGTCTTAAGCATGTCGATTTATTTCCAGTGTTATACATCAACATTGTATTCTGTGCATGGCATATTCCATAACTGCATACAAAATCTGCAAAGTATTGCGCATATATAGTACCTTGCGGCTCCTTGTGTGGGCCTGTCAGTGTAGGAGGTGGGAGTGAGGGACTGATGTGGGAGTGGGCCACATCAGTCCCTCACTCCCACCTCCTACACTGACAGGCCCACACAAGGAGCCGCAAGGTACTATATATGCGCAATACTTTGCAGATTTTGTATGCAGTTATGGAATATGCCATGCACAGAATACAATGTTGATGTATAACACTGGCAATAAATCTACATGCTTAAGACGGAAGATGCACGCTATCTGTTTCTATATGCATAATGTTCAAGCCTCTTCCTTCTAAATTGTGGAGCGGAGCACACGTCTTGTATAAGCAATTGTCTATAAGCATATGAAAGTATAGCCTGTCAGCTATTATATCGACCACCTTGGGCACACCGTACTCGCACCAAGACTGGAAGCAACACACCCCTTAAAGGAGAAGTGCCACGCCATCCTGTTCCCTTCTATATAACGCTAGGTTTTAGAATGTGCCTGCCTATTGAAGTCTATGGCTATTTGCAGATTCACAAACTTTAGCGGAAATCCGCTATTACAAAAAAATCCTGGTTCTCAGAATGGTTTGAGCCCCCAGCAAGCAAAACAAGCAAGAAAATACTCAAAATGCATTTAATATTGCTTCTTTAATACATTTTCAGCTGTTAGGTGCAGACAAATTGATATGTAGATAATGGGGAAATGATCTCCTGTGTGAGGGGCCATAATAGGGTACATTCAATTTTTGGAACAAATCACAATTATTTAGTGTACTTCACTTTTCAAAACAAACGGAACTTTCCAAGAAACAAGGGGTTGAAGACTATTTCAGGCCAGTTTTACACCTGGCCAGTGTGTTTGTAAAGCGATGCTCTTCCCCGTCGCACCGCAACGTACAAAACATCATTTATATGACTCTGTGGCAGAGTGTGTCGACGGGGTCATATGCATAGTGCTGCCCCCCACACGCCCCTCACCCAATAACATACTCTCTGCTAGACAGGAAGTACATAACTGATATTCCTGGGTTTCCCAGTCGTATTCCTGCTGTTCCACGCATGTACGCCACACTGCCACCGCCAACATATTTAAAATGTCTGCATCGCCCATTGACTTACATTACTTCCGCCCAATCGCCCATCCACAAGGCAAACTTAGGCAGTTGCCTATCGCCTGGAGCATGTCTAAGAGCCTAGTGGAAGCTAGCCCCCATGAAAACTTACCAAAAAAGTCAGATGACCATTAGTGGTGGGCCAAAACAGCTATCTTGCCTAGGAGCCTTAATACTTCTCTGCTTCACGGACCACTGCATAGACACAGAAGTCCGACGGTAACGTGCTGTTGACTTTGCAGTGGCTTGGCGGCCGAACGGGCACTTCTGGCACAATGTGACGTGGTAATGGTGCTGGGCCCTATTGCCTTGCACACTTCCAAGGTGAGTATGAAAGGGGCCTCAAGAAAGCCCAAGGTGGGACTTCAGGCATCCAGGTGAGTAAGATAGTGACGGTGTAGGAAGAAGTGGAGCCCACTTTTGTCTTAGGAAGGATCGGAGGTAGGAGGCTTAAAAAAGTGTAGATTAATTTTAAAGTATTTTACACATTTTAATCTTCATATTATAAGGAGTATTTTACACACTCTTGGCTGTTTAATGCATGAGTCATATTTACTATTGTCATTTGTGTGTTTTAATTAGAAAACAATTCATTGATATTTTCCACCCCCTATTTTGAACTTCCTTTGGAGCTACAATGTGCTTGCTGTGGCTGACCCTATCACCTTAAAAGTCTCCAGTGAAGTATGTTTTCCTACAATGCTATATAGAGTCCTTTTCTCTAATTGTATTTTCAACCCATGTCCACCATGTCTTATTTCTTCCCACTAGTCATTAAAGTTTGTTTACTATACTAATAGGTCAGGGAGAGTTCAAAGTCATTAATGCAAATTGCAAACCACATACACACTCGGAGATAGATGCTAGTGTGTTCAACAATGGCTTAAATTGCGTCTGAATCCTCGTAGATTATATTGTTACGCTCTGTGTTTTTCACTAAGCAGCAACCAGACAGTACAGAACCAGCACACTAATATATATTGTAATTAAATTAAGTAGTAAGGAACTATAAGACCAGTTGCATACCAGGAAATAATTTCCATAGACATCTGTAGCACTGGAACTGTCCTTGACTGCTTCTGGCTCTACATCAAGACCTTTGTCCAGAAGCACAAAATGTTCTGAAGCTATAAATGTCACTTATAATGATATATCAATGATCTTTGGAAGGTCATGTATAGGGATGGCTTAAATTGCCATTTATAGTTTGACCAACAGATGTCGCTCTTTTCACCCAACCGTAGGATTTTGACAATTCTCATGCAGCAGGCCTCTATGAATTAAGTATTTTTCATAGCTGTCTTGTATCCTGGCAACCAGCCCTGACCAATTCTAAAGTTCTTGAACTGGGTCATAGGATATATTAGGATGGAATAAATGAAAGAATCTCTTTTCCAGTCATAGGAAAACGGTGTGATGCCATAATAACAAGCTCTGAGGCTGGCTCATTACTGGTTGGGGTGTACAACCAACAAGTTTAACATTACAATCTACTTCCAAAACCAGGTCATCTTGGTCTAATACTGTTTGCTACATTCGCTTAGAGTATTGAAAGTCCAGGTGGAGGCTTTGATTCAGAGTACTGAAAACAGTCTTAGACCTCATTCAAAGACTGGAGGTGAGGTCTTAAAGTCATACAGTAACATAGATACTGCTCTGCTACGAGAAATGGAATATACAGTAAATCACTTAACTAAATCTATATGTATTGGTTCTACCCTTACTGTTGACATGTGGCCTTTTCCCTCTGTACTCTAGACCTCATGTACAAGCAGGGCTGTAGAGCCAGTACAAAAATCATCCAACTCCAATTCCGACTGCTCAGTTTATAAAACTACCGACCAAAATGGCCCCGACTCCGACTCCTCGATTCCTTAGCCTAATACTTACTAGGGCTGTTGATTTGGTACAAAAATCATTAGACTCCAAATCCCAATTCCAACTCTTCAGTTTATGAAACCACAGACTCCAACTCCGACTCCAGGTACCCAGAACTGCTCTGACTCCAACTCCTTGACTCCAACGCCGACTCCACAAGGTGCACAAGGTCACCCCCCCAGCAGTGGCCAAGGCTAGGGGTGGCCTTGTAGGCTATCTGTGGTCCTCTGCTCCCCCCAGGGTGCAGTTGCTGCATTCTTGAGCTGTGGTAGTGCTTGGGGTGCCTACATGTGGCTCCCCTGTTGAGGCGCAAAGAATTTTGGGTGGGCCAACTCCTGCAGGGCATAGCAATGAGTTTGAATAGATGCCACACATTCTGGCAAGCTTGTGCAATATGCATTTGTTGTGCCATTTTAATTAGTCAACAGACAATTGTCAGCCAGTAAACAGGTCAGGTGATACCTGGTCTGGGCACAAACCTCTTTTCATACAAAACAATAACATTTGTAAAGAACTTTTCTCTCATAGGACTCAAAGCACATAGATATGTCTCAGATCAATACAGGGGTGTGGACTTGATGTTGACAGTATTACAGAGGAAATGATCTGGTGTTCATAAATGCCATACTAAACAGGTTTTCATTTTGAATTTAAATGCTTCCAGGAGTGGAGATGTTCAGATTTGGTGTGGCAGGGAGTTCCAGAGTGTAGGGGCAGCATGGCAGAAGGCTCTGTCTCAAAAGGTTTTGAGGTGGACTCTGGGGGTGACCAAGTTATTAGATAATTTTGCTCAGGTGATGACTTAATACATACTTAATTAAATCTTGACTTTCCAGCAAGAGTTGACAGCATAAAATGCCTAAAATACATGTTGCTAATTGAGTATGAGAGTAGTGTTGGGCGAACACCTGGATGTTCGGGCCGAACAGGCCAAACATGGGCCAGATGTTCGGCATGTTCGGCCCGAACCCCGAACTCAATGCAAGTCAATGGGGACCCGAACATGCCGCAATACGGCCCCCCTATGGGGTCGCAGGCATAAGGGGGGAGCATGCCCCGATCGCGGGGGGGGGTCGGAAATTCCCCCCACCCCCTCCGCTAGCGCTCCCCCCTCTGCCCGCTTCCCCATAAAAAAGTTTGCGTAAAGTTAAATAGTACCAGTGGTGGCTGTGGCAGTGGCTGGCTGGCACTGCCACGCTGGCTCCCCCCTTATGCCTGCGACCCCATAGGGGGGCCGTATTCGGTCGAACAGGGCCCTGTTTCGGCCGACCAGGGGCCCTGTTCGGCCGGGCATTGAGCAGTTCGGGCGAACCCGAACAGTTTGGCCGAACACCATCAGGTGTTTGGCCTAACTCGAACATCACCCGAACAGGGTGATGTTCTGCAGAACCCGAACAGTGGCGAACACTGTTCGCCCAACACTACATGAGAGCATGTCGCTCTATTTCACTGCTTAGAAAAATGTATATTTAAATGCTGTATTTGCACAATGTACTTGCATCTTCAGCACTGCACACTTTTTCCTCTGATGAAGCCTCCAATTAAGGGGGTGAAACCTGTTAGGTTGGTGGGGAGTTTTTTTGTAGATAACAGCTTTTCTCTCTATTCAAGGGGTGAAGGTTGTCCCTAATTCAATAATACATGAAAGGGACTTTTTTTATTGTGAACCCTACCCTTGATATGTTCACAGTCAATTTGCAGTCTAGGATTTAGCTTGTTTTAAAGGGTCGAATAAAAGTTATATTTTAAATTTCTTGCTATCTTGATAAGGTTGTTCAGCTGTTTATGTAAAATACAAGTTACCAAGATGATGGAGCTTAAATGATTAGGGTAAACTTCATACCAACTTGAACAGGAACCCTAATTAATTTTTATGTATGCCTGAACTAACAAAATGGGTTACATCGGGTTGTGACATTTTCATTAATCATTTTTTATTAGAAACTCTTCAGGGTGGCATTTTTTTTTAAATAAAATGAAACATAATGTCAGCAAATGTTTACAATGTGCAAAATACAATAAATTCAATATGAGAAGAAAATACGTTTTCTGTTGGATTCCACTTTAAAATGGAAGCTACAGTAGATGCCGCGGATCTAAACAACATCCAACCATTCGCCCTCACCTCTGGTGACTGGTCCTGTCACACCAGAAACACTCCACCAACAATCAAACTGACCTTCTCCAGTTTGCCTACAGAACAAACAGGTCCGTAGATGATGCCATTAACTTCTGCCTAGAGCATATCCTGTCCTACTTGGACAAACCTGGCAACCTAAACCTACTTTCATCGGGTCTCCATATCGGGACCATCCCCAGATTCCCCACCAGGACCTATAGACACAGCAATTCCTTCTTCCCCAAGCTGTCCTGGCCCTAAACTCTGTGTAAAAAAACATCAACCAAACTATGTACACATCCATTCATACGTTTCTGTGTATTTATGTTTCATTGTATATGTACTCATATATGCATGCTCTGTCCACGCAAGTCTGCTATACTATGTGCCACAAACAATTCCTTGTACCCTACCCTGTACTTGGCAAATAAAATCTGTTCTGATTCTAAAATGGTATATTTGACGTGCTTAGCCATTGTTGTGCCTTGCACACATTGCTTCCTTCTTCTTGATGCAAAGCTGGTATAAATAGTCCTACAGAAAGACACTGGAGGACACAGGATGAGGCATGCACTCTTTATTTACTGGGGATTAAGACTCGAGGCATCACAAGAGAAGGGAAGAGATGTAACAATGGAAGGCCATTTCCTGTGACTCCTACTCGTCTTCCAAGGCTAAATGTCAATAGAAGCAAACTGTTTTAAGAAAGTGGGATCCCTCGGAGATAATCGCTGAATGTGTCAGACGGGCAATTTGGCTTGGCTCTTTCTCAGTGGGGTTATTTGACTTGGCTCATTCTCAGCAGGGTTATTGCAGTGTGGCTTTCAATGCGTACCATCTAAACATCATACTTTTCCCTGTTCAAAGATCTCCAGATGAAATGACTATAGTCAGTCAGAACGCTGTTTCATTGTCTACTTTTTAAACTCCCCAAATAAAACGGTCTTTGATGAACTGTGGTTTGGTAAATCTGAGGGCTACACATTGAAGCTCTTCTGCGGTGGGCATGCGTAACTAGGACATCTACAGCGAACTGGCAAGCTCCCGGCACTTCCTGTGGCTTATGTGAATTAATTTTTCATTAACAATAAGGCCTGACAAACTCCGCAGACAGTTATGTAGATATGAAGCATGGGGGAGAGGGAATAAGACAATAATGTCAGAATACATTTGAACAAAAATGGAAATCCTGAGTGCGATGAATTCTTTATATTGCAGCTAAACTTTTAAGTACCCTTCAGCTGGTGAAAAAAAATGATTACATTGTAATATATTATTAAACTTATTACTATTATCTTTTAAATATAAAGCACAGGCACGGACTGTAATGTGCATTGGCAAAGTTTCCTTTGTTTACAGGCAAGAGAAAAAGTCAAAAAGTCATTGCCGCAACCAAAAGAATAACACAAAAAGTGTATTAAAGTGTACCCAAGGTGCTCTGTGACATGATGAGATAAACGTGTGTATATACAGTACAAGACATATTAATAATCTGGCTGTTTTACTTGTTTTATTTTGCTGCCTGAAAGAGTTAATTTCTAGGCATGGAGGTAACAGCTTCTGTTTTGTAGGCACCTTGATGGGAATATAGTAAATATCATTGATAAGCAAATGAGAGCCATAAAAGTTTTCCTGGCAGACTACAACTTCTGTGGGCAGGGAGAGATAAAATACATGAACTATTCACTTTTTTTCTAAATCTGGAACACTTAATAGGCTCCACTCAGCAAAACATTCAACCTACTTTGTAATTTTTTTAACTATAAAAGTAAACCATGGGATACTTAAAAAAAGTCATTTGAAGATAAATATAAGTGTTCATCTTATCAGTTTATTTTCACCTTGGGTTCACTTTAAAGAGAACCAGAGACGAAGCACCCTCATGTATTTTACCATATACAGTGGGTTGCAAAAGTATTCGGCCCCCTTAAAGTTTTCCACATTTTGTCATATTACTGCCACAAACAATCATGAATCAATTTTATTGGAAATTCACATGAAAGATCAATACAAAGTGATGAACACATGAGAAGTGGAACGAAAATCATACATGATTCCAAACATTTTTTACAAATCAATAACTGCAAAGTGGGGTGTGCGTAATTATTTGGCCCCCTTTGATCTGAGTGCAGTAAGTTGCCTATAGACATTGCCTGATGAGTGCTAATGACTAAATAGAGTGCACCTGTGTGTAATCTAATGTCAGTACAAATACAGCTGCTCTGTGAGGGCCTCAGAGGTTGTCTAAGAGAATATTGGGAGCAACAACACCATGAAGTCCAAAGAACACACCAGACAGGTCAGGGATCAAGTTATTGAGACATTTAAAGCAGGCTTAGGCTACAAAAAGATTTCCAAAGCCTTGAACATCCCACGGAGCACTGTTCAAGCGATCATTCAAAAATGGAAGGAGTATGACACAACTGTAAACCTACCAAGACAAGGCCGTCCACCTAAACTCACAGGCCGAACAAGGAGAGTGCTGATCAGAAATGCAGTCAAGAGGCCCATGGTGACTCTGGATGAGCTGCAGAGATCTACAGCGCAGGTGGGAGACTCTGTCCATAGGACAACTATTAGTCATCCACTGTACAAAGAATTATGCACACCCCGCTTTGCAGTTATTTGTTTGTAAAAAATGTTTGGAATCATGTATGATTTTCGATCCACTTCTCACGTGTACACCACTTTGTGTTGGTCTTTCATGTAGAATTCCAATAAAATTGATTCATGATTGTGGCAGTAATATGACAAAATGTGGAAAACTTCAAGGGGGCCGAATACTTTTGCAACCCACTGTATCAATGGGAACACGACAGTAAACACTTACTCTGCTCTTTGTTTCATTCTTCTCTGCTAAAGGTGCGTACACACACACTACTGTAATGAACGACGGGTCCATCAGACACTCCCACTGGGCGGGCATTCTGCTGACAGTAGTGCATGTGTACAGTCTGTCGGCAGACTGATAAGGCTGTTTCTGAATGATCCGCTCAGCGGATCGTTCAGAAACAGCCTTATTAGTCTGCCTGACAGACTGTACACAAGCACTACTGTGGGCAGAATGCCCGCCCGGTGGGAGGGTCTGATGGACTCGTCGTTCCTTACAGTAGTACGTGTGTAAGTGGAGGGAGCAGAACTAAGGATGCGCAGAGAGAAGGGGTAACTGCCACTTCCTCCCCGCCCATCATCGACGTTCTGCTCAGTTGAATATTACAGTTGAGCAGAGCAGGGGCCACAGGGGGCACTGTAGGGGGAGGATGTTGCTGTGACATATATCTCAGCACCACAGATAAAACAGTATGAAAAGTGTATTGTTCAAAACCCAGTTCAGGGGTACTTTAATAAACTGACAGATACACTGTCAGCATCACAAAAAGCCTCTTAAAAAGCAAAAGTTAAAAAAAAGTGTACCCAACACAATAATTAATTCCATCTCCATTTTCAGAGTAAAGTTATTTTGTAGCCAAGGTGTTTAGGCAGCATACATAATCTGTTCTATTTTGCATGATTTCCATTTTGGAGCTCTTAAACCCATTTCGTTATTCGTTTTTCTGACACCTGCCAATCCCCATAATTAAGCCTCCGCAAGTGGCCTCGGAGAGAAACGACAGCAAAATGTTACATCTTTCTGCTTTCCGCCGATGACCTGTAATAAAGCGAAATAATACTGCTAAAAGCATGTTTTTGTCTATTTTGTATTAACTCATGAAGAATATATAAACATTGGGGAAATGTGCATGAAACCAAACCAGTGATTTCTATAAAAGATCTGACGCGGAGATCAGAATACAGAAGATGACAACAATATAATCACTTCTAAAGGTATTTATTATCATGAGTTTCATCTTGCATCATATGAGAAAAAAATACAAGCATTTCAGTTCTTCTTATCTTTCGTGGTCTTCAACGCTGATTTGTAAGAGCTTACGGTATAATGCAAATGTTATCCAATTTTATCCTCCATTACACATATTAAATACTTGAAACTTAAATATATAAGTATTATATAAAATCTAAAGCTACCTACAAGCCCTCTACAGACATTCAGCAACTGTTGCACAGTCTGATCATAAACACTTTGAATGGTTAAAGTGTACCCGAGCCAAAGCCAAGGCACAAAATCAGTTACTCACCTAGAGAGGGAAGCTGCCCTCGGTGGTCTACTGTCCCCTGTCACTAAGTGTGCCCCCCCCCAAAGAAGATTAGTGACAATGCGGTAGGGGCTTGAGCCCGCCTGCTTAAGTGTGTGCACAGGCGGGCTCGAGCATCTAACGCGCGACCATGAAGAAGAGGAGCCACACGGCCACCATGTGGAGGGGGGCCACACTCAGCAACGGGGGGCTTCCGACAACCGAGGGAAGCCTCAATAGAATCCTGAGGCTTCCCTCATTTCATGGTAAGTATCTGATTTTGAACCCAAGGTTCAGCTTGGGTTCGCTTTAAGGTTTATTTGAAGCAAATGAAAAAAAAAATCTGATACTTACCTATGGAGAGGGAAGGCTCTGGATCCAATAGAGCACATGTGTCAAACACAAGGCCCGTGGGCCGAATGTGGCATTGTAGTGTTGATCGCACACCCAGATATTCAGGCTCAGATCGGCTCGGCCGAACATGGCCCAGATGTTTGGGATATTCGGCCGAAAACCGAGCCTAATTAAAGTCAATGGGCACCCGAGCATGCCTGCTGGAGGGGGCGCAGCGTGAAGGGATAAGCCATGGCCACAGTCGGTGGGGAGGGGGGATGGTCCCCCCCCTCTCACCTCGGGGCTCTCCCCTCTGCGCTCCCCTCCAGCTTAAATTGGTGTGTGGGCAGCGGCGGGCAGCGGGCAGATACATACCTTCGGTGCGTTCCACCGCAAATACTCCTTGCTAGAGTCTGACACAACTTCCTGTTTATACAAAGTTGCGTCAGACGCTAGAGCGAGGAGTATCTGCGGTGGAATGCACGGAAGGTATGTATCTGCCGCTGCCCACACACCAATTTAAGCTGGAGGGGAGTGCAGAGGGGAGAGCCCCGAGGTGAAGGGGGGGGACACCATCCGCCCTCCCCGCCGACTGTGGCCATGGCTTTCCCTTCATGCTGCGTCCCCTCCAGCCCCCCAAAACGGGTCCGTGCGGGTCCCCGAACAGCGCAGCCCAGCTCCATGTGGTGCTCGGCTGAGCTCGAGCCGAACCCGAACACCCCGATATTCGGGGAATAACGAATAGTGTCGAACACTGTTCGATCAACACTAATTGCTTGCCACTTAATGTAGTCCTTCAGAGCTACAAATGTGCATCATTGTAAGCAGTAAAAACAACAGCACACTGCCTCCCCATCCAAAGGAGCACACCATTGACAGTTTTTAGTTGAAACATTGTCAGTTTGAGGTGGAGTGCAGCAACAACACATGGGACCCCCTATTGAAATTAGCACTGGGGCAGGTAGATATTAAACTGCTCTGCTGTGCTACTCTGCAGAAGGGAGAGAAGCTGACCCCCATGTTCGCTGTAGTTACATCACTTAGTTTGAGACTGTTCAATAACTGTTAAATCTTAGTAAACAATTTGCCCCACGACTTAGACTATGTTTTAGTTTTTGGCCCCTTCCGTGATTAAGTTTGACACCCCTGCACCGGCATAACAATAGGGGATGCGCATTCATTCCACAGCACTGGAACAAGGGGATCAGAAAAGCAAAGGGAAGGCTCTACTGTATAGCAGGGGTGCAGGGGCGTAACTAGAAATCCCCCAGGGCCCGCTCAGGGACTTTTTGGGGGGCAGGAGGGGTCGCAACTTAAGAGGAGAGCGTGGCGCAGATCGGTGGGGAGGGGGGACATTCCCCCCTCCCTCACCTCGGGCTCTCCTCTCAGCATGCCCCCTCCTGCAATCAATAGGGGCAGCGGACGGGCGGCGGCAGACTGGACACATACCTCCTTAGCGCCGGAGGCCACGCGGATACGCTCTCCTCTTATGTTGCGACCCCTCCTGCCCCCCAAAAAGTCCCTGAGCGGGCCCTGGGGGATTTCTAGTTACGCCCCTGCTATACAGTAGAGCCTTCCCTTTGCTTTTCTGATCCCCTTGTTCCAGTGCTGTCAACCTAGTTCCACAAATTCAATCAACTGGTCAAATATGCATATCGGGGACCCTTAGGAATATCGAAATGCTTCGGGAGGACTGGTGTCTCCGAGTGCTCCCGAAGGTGGAGGCTCTGTACTGCACATACACTAGCACACACCCACAAAGTCCTCTGAGGGAGGAGAACCAAGAGCAAGGCAGGTGGTTTTAGTGCTCAGTGCCAAGCCCTGAAGATGGGCGCTGCTATAGTAGTACTGCTATAGTGCACGGGGCAAGTAAAGGTATTTACCTGCTGCGATTCTGTACAGGTTATTTCCACCTGAGGCCAATTGGAAAGCCACTACTGTGCCTGCGCAGGATCGCGGTATGTAAATATTTACCTCACCAGTGTTCGTGGGCTGCCAGTACTGGATACCAGAGGGTGAGGAAGACAAGGGGAGCCTCATTAGGATTCACAGGCTTCCCCCTTCTGAAGGTAAGTATCCTTTTTTTATTAAAAAATTTTCTTACAGATTTTCTTTAGAAAATAGCAGTTGTTCAGGGCTGAGCCGAGGCGGAGGCGAGAAAGGCTCCAGCCTCAGGGCCCAGTGTAGGAGGAAGCGCACAACTCACTCAGCTATCATTCCACTATTGTGTTTGTAGCAGAGAGAAATAAGAAAAGGGGATACATGATGGTGACTGCAAGCCATATAACCAGGGATTAAGGTGTTGGGGGCGTTGGGGGCTCTGGGATGCCTCTTAGTCTAGTAGCAATCAGTATGTGACGGTTGGGTGGGAGGGATAGAGGGGCACTTTTTGGTATCTCAGCCTTGGGTGCTGGAGGTGCTTGTCTCTTCTCTGCAGTTGTTTATTAGAGTTCCATAAAGCAGAGTGTGCTCAGAATAACTCTGTGGTGCCCCTTCAAGCAACTGTCACCCCAGGCATCAACCCAGTTTGTCTGCGCCTAAAAACAGCTGATGTGAACTACGTTTCTACAAAGTTCTATAATGCATGCAGGGCATTATACAAAACAGCGATTTATAGACCCCTCGTGGAATAACATAGGGCCTAATAGTAAAGCAGGCCCTACATGGGTCTGTGGTAATTCTGGAATTTAGTTATAAAGGGTTTCTGTCAGGTAATCCTGTCATGAAGTAATTCAGTCTTCCCTCTCTGAGGTAAAGAGTTCTCTGATTGGTCAGATTTTGGTGCAGTAAGTGAGTGTGGCAGATGTGTGTCTGTCAGGTTCCCCCCTCCTGATTGGTCAACTGTTAGGTAGGTATCCTGTGCAGGTGTTCCTAGGGCCAGAGGAAGATTTAAGCAACCAATCAGGGCTAAGTGGTCACTATATATGGAAGGTCCGTCCAGCACTAGCTGCCTGTCACCTCTGTGGCTACATGGTGAGCTCTCCCCTCCCCCCTTCCCCTAATTTCATCAAGAAGTCGTGGCAATCTTTATTTGGGGAACTGTTGGGGTCTTTTAGTTACCTGAAAAAACATAACTGGACTGTGGTAGTCAGATATGCAACGTTTCTCATAATATTTCCCTTACGAAAGTTCTTGGTTTAATAAAGTTGTAAATTATTCCAAATAAAGTTGGCCACGGCCTTTATATGCCAGTCTGGAGTGTCGCTGTCTTTATTTAATAGGTTAAGATATGTTGATAGTAGCATAAGTATTTCAGTATTGCCTACAGTCCCATTTTGCAGTGCTAAAAACTTCCAGAAACTGTCTTTTTTTCCCGCATCATCATCACCAAAAAGGCAAATATTTTCAGACTCACAGCTGGAGATAGGTCCAGAATTTGGAACTTGGCTTTTTACTCAGAGATTTCCTAAAAAAACTGTCTTATGTAAGATCTGTGAGCAATTACATGCAAATTCACATATGGATCTCCGCGTTTTGCATCGTGCCTAGAACAGATTAAACAGCACCATATCAGAAGATCATTTCCAATGACAGCTGCTCCATCTGGGTTGCAGCATGAATTGATGCCTGATTACTGATTCTGTATTGTCAACCTGTTTGCCGCTGGAGACAGATGCGGTGAGGTCATAATGCATTGCGCACACATATCACTCTCGTAAAACGCAATAAACAAGAAGTAGAAGGGAAGAATCGCTCCGCTGACAGTGAAGCAAAGAAATTCACGCTGGGGTCTCTGTGCTTATATCTTGTCACAGGTTAAAACGCTATTTGGTAAAACATTTATTGTGAATGTGATTCTCTGCATGATATGATAATTCAGGAATCCCGAAACAGAAAGTATTTGCACATTTTATCATCACGATGGCCAGAAGCGATGCCTAGAAAGCACCAGTCCAACAATGTCAGTAGTGTATGCAAATCATTGTTTTAAGACTTTGCAAATCGTATGCACATTGAGGACCTCCAGTGTATTGCACATTTTCAGCTTAGTTATTAGTTATTAATATAGTCCAACTTGAAGAGAGCGGTTTCAAGATTATTCAGCCTTTATCGATATATATAGCGTACATGCAAAAAGAGTGCCAGGTAAATTTGGGTGCCGATGCATAACTAGAGGGGAGCAGCAGGGGGCCCCCTAACTTCTAACCGTCTCTTCCTCCAATACGGGGCCACTCCCCCCTCCCTTACCTCAGGCTCTCCCCTCAGCGCTCCCCCTCCAGCATCAATCATTGACAGCAGTGGAGGGCAGGAACACATACCTCCTTTTGTTCCACACACCGGTGGTTCCGCTCTCTAAGTGTCTGACCCTACTTCCTGTTTATCAGGAAGTAGTGTGAGGCACTTAGAGATTGGACCTCCACGGAACACACAGAGGTATGTGTTCCTGTCTGGTGCTGCTGTCGATGATTGATGCTGGAGGGGGAGTGCTGAGGGGAGAGCTTGAGGTGAGGGAGGGGGGAGTGGCCCTCTTTCCTGCCGATGTAGGTGGCCATGCTCTCGACCCCTCCTTCTCCCCAAATGGCCCTGGGCGGACTCCGGGGTAGGGCATTCAAATTTTTGCAGGGGGCCCAGTGATTTCTAGTTATGCCCCTGACACTACACTGGCTGCTCTCGTTGGCCGCACCTGCTATCACAGCAGTTATCACGCGCTCTGCCGCTAGCAAAAGTTTACACGCGAACAGCATTAGGTCACGTGATAAAAGAAGGTTATCACACAATCACGTGCGCTTCTCACATGAAAAGCACATGTGATCACGCGATAACCTTCGTTTATCACGTGAACTAATGCTGTTCGCGTGTAAACTTTTGCGAGTGGCAGAGCGCGTGATAACTGCTGTGATAGCAGTTATCACGCTTTAGTGAATCAGGCTCCTGGTCTGGCAACAAGTGGTAACAGAGCCTTATAACACTAATAGATGGCCACCAGATCGACCAACAGATAGATCCCTTGCTGATCTAATCTGATCAAAGAGGTGGAGCCGCCACTTGCCTCGCCTTCCCAGGCCACCCTCTATTCAAGCTCCCCCGGCCAGAAGCAATAACATCACCTGTCCGGGCAGCCCAGTGCCCTGTCTCCATCCACCAGTCTCTGGGATCCATGCTGTCCTCACTTCTTCCCCTCTTCCCTTCCTGAAGCGTCCTGTGACTAGCGAAAGTTCATACAGTAGAGGGTGCTCTACTGCTTGAACTACCGCTAGTCACAGGACGCGACAGGAAGTGAAGAGGAGATGGAGAACAAAGTGAGACAGTATGGACCCCGAGCACTCGCGCCGCTCGGACAGGTGATATTTTTGCTGCCGCTATACTGTGTCATTGGTCGAACACTGCTAGTGATGCGCACCCAACCTGCCAACGATTGAGAAAAAATTTCCGTTGGGACAGATTGACTGAATCGACTGATGACAGCGTTGCAGTAATGGTTTCACAGCAGATTCCATTCCAGTGATCAAATCAGCTGTGTATCGGCGGGAATTCAACCCAGTGTAAGAGTAACTTCAGTCTTGTTTTTCTGGCCATGTTCTAAGCCAATAGAATAAATCTGTTAGATCACAGATTTTTGTTTTCCTCTGAGCACAAGCACTTTCATCTACTGGGTATGTATGGACCGTCACCTTACTCACACATGCCCAGTCCAGATGCTTTCTTTTATGGCCTCACTTGTGGCCAGAACATATCTATTTGACACATTTTGTTGACTAAGTATAGTAATGGGGGTAGTGGGAAGCCTCTGGATAACCCAGAAACTTTCCAGATCCTCCTATAGGCCACTGTACCAGCACACAAAAATATCCAACTTATATTCAAAAAATGCACTTTAACTATTCAGTAGGATTATGCAAGTATTTGTAGTGGTCTGAAGCAAGCTCCACCCTGCATGGTCTCCGAGGCTGACTGCCACAATGCTGACTCTCCCCACCTCTGACACACATATCCTCTGTCAGTTCCCTGCTGTGGCCTCATCATGATCTTCATGTACCTTCTGCATCAGGCTCCTCCAGCTAAAGTATAAATTAGGAGTTTTGGATGCACATAGTCCAAACAAAGGCATTAACCTTCTTAACGGTATGGACAAGCTCAGCTCGTCCATGACCGCTGGATGGCGCCGCTCAGGCCCCGCTGGGCCGATTTTCACGAATTTTTTTTAAAACACGCAGCAAGCACTTTGCTTGCTGCGCGTTGGTCCCGATCGCCGCCGCTCGCTGCCGATGGATGGATGGTATGGAAGTATAAGCTACTGTATGTAGTGAATTTTAAGAAGAAATAGTGCAGTGTCCTAGCAACATGTGTGTGTGGGGGGGGGGGGGGTGGGGGGGGATGCCCTTTCTAGGGAAGAAAAATAAATTACCAAGTGTAGAAAAATCTGCCAACTATATGCTCAATTTAACAACCATTTTTCCTTTGTATTTTAACCAGCCGGGCGGTATGGACGAGCTCAGCTCGTCCATCACCGCCGGAGGCTGCCGCTCAGGCCCTGCTGGGCAGATTTTCATCAAATAAAAAGGTGCACACGCAGCCGGCACTTTGCCAGCCGCGTGTGCTGCCCGATCGCCGCCGCTCTGCGGCGATCCGCCACGAGCAGCGGTGAAAGAGGGTCCCCCCAGCCGCCTGAGCCCTGCGCAGCCGGAACAAATAGTTCTGGCCAGCGCTAAGGGCTGGATCGGAGGCGGCTGACGTCAGGACGTCGGCTGACGTCCATGACGTCACTCCGCTCGTCGCCATGGCGACAGGAGAAGCCAAACACGGAAGGCTGCTCATTGCGGCCTTCCGTGTTACTTTTGGCCGCCGGAGGCGATCAGAAGAACGCCTCCGGAGCACCATCTAGTGGGCTTTCATGCAGCCAACTTGCAGTTGGCTGCATGAAATAGTTTTTTTTTTATTTAAAAAAAGCCCTCATGCAGCCGCCCTGGCGATCTTAATAGAACGCCAGGGTGGTTAAAATTGATTTTCTCAAAAACTACAAGGTTTTTTTTTTTACTTGCACCCACTATTCTCTTTAACATTCTGTAATGGATTGCGGAGATGCCGCCGCACGGTCTGGCGGCAGGGCGGCTGTCTCCGCGTTCAGACCGGCGGTTTCCGCACAGCAGCATGCGTCTGGTTTGTCTGAGCCTTCTAGTGCACACAGATGGAGAGCTACGCGCGCTGGGAGGCAGGACCTTTATGCCAGTAGGAGAGGGATCAGCTGATCGGGTTGATCAGCTGATCCCAGGGCAGGCTTTGATTCGCTGAGTAGCGCTGGGTGACGCTGAGGAGTGCTGCACTATATAGAGATCTCGCTGGTCAGTCTCAAGTTGTCTGCCGTTGCGAATACATTCGTGTGAGCACTCAGACCGTAGTCAGATCCCACTGTGTGTTAGAACCAGGTGGACCTGGGAATTCACACTTAGCCAGATTACGCTTGTGTTATACTTTAGACCAGTTCCGGGGTGTTGTGATCAAGGACCTCACACCCAAGCTTAGGATTACTGTGTCATTGCTGTGTTATACGTTAGACTAGTTCCTGGGTGTCGAGACCACGGACCTCACACCCCAGACTAGGACTCTGCTCTTTTTCTGTTATGACCATTTGCTCTGTCGACCTCTCTATTGCCTTCTAAATCGGTACCCCTGCATATCTGCCTTCCTATTGCCAGACCCTGCCTGTACCCGGTTACCGAATCAGCCTTCTGTCTCTGTACCTTATCTGCTCGTGTGTTGCCGACCTGGCCTGCCCGACCTTCCAGGCTGTCACTCACTCCTTGAGTGCTCAGTCTATCTGTACTAGCAGTGACACAATTCCACCAAGTGTCAGTTGCAACTAGGACTCCTGCTCCTCAGGGAGTCCGGCCTGTTAGCAGCCAGTGGCCTCTTCCCCTGGAGTCCCCTGGCTGCAGTACAGTCTATTTCTAATCTCCAGAGATCCCTGGTTGCCAGGTCCTCTCTATTTCCTCTCTGTAGGAGAAAGTTCCTGCACTTCCCAGGGCCACCTGCCCCTTAGGTGGTTCTTGACTAAGCTGCCTGTATCTCCCGCCTCACGGGAGATAGCCTACAGTTACACCAAACACTTACACTTTATTAGGTGTCCAGAGATTAGTCATACTTGTATTATTGGTGATTCTGCAGATCATCCATAATCAGGTATACATCTGTATTGTTGATTATTCTGCAGATCATCAACAATCAGATTCTCTCTGTGTGCTGACACCGATCGTTACATATTCATAGCAATTTTGGTGACAATAGCATGGCATTACTATTAAGCGATGAAGTCAGCACAAAATCTAAAATTGCATAAAAATAACATGATAGTTATGAATGATTACAGGACATCAATTGAATTTACAAATCATAATTACATATGGGCGTAGTTGTGAAAATGTACACCAAATTTTGCGTAATCGTAATTAGCTGATTACAATCATCAATAATAGCACATATTAACAGTGGTGTAGCTAAGAAGCTGTGGGCCCCGATGCAAGTTTGACATTGCCCCTCCCCCCCAAGCACTCTACACATAACAATTGATACAGCGCACCAAAACCTGCCAATGGCAACTACAGTGTCAGAGGTGCAAGAAGGGGATGGGGAGCAGTTTGTAAATGATTATCTAAAGAAGTGATTATTATGAGCACAGACAGGACCAATAGAGAGTTAATACTGCAGTTGAGGGAGGGCCCCTCGGGGCCCTGATGCGGTCGCAACCTCTGCATCGCCTATTGCTACGCCCCTGCATATTAAAATAGAATTTCCTTGTCTTTGTTTGAGAAAAAAATGCTAATTCTTTTAACCCATAAACTTAACAATTACTCTTTACAGATACTGTATATGTTGTGGGTTTTCAGAAGCAAAGCAGAATAAAAAAAAAAAAAGCACAGCCATATTTATGTCACAACAAAGGGAATAAAAACAAAACATACAAAAAAAATAAATAAAAAAATAGGCCACTGCCTGTGTGAAGAATTCCTTGGATATATATAAAAGAATATTGAACAGAAATTGTTTCCTGGAGGGAAATGTTCTTATTCGAAATATAATATCCCTTCTACCTATCTCGAGAAGAAGGAGCCTGCTTCGGTTCCTGACCGTCAAACACAGAATCTTGTGTAGTTATTGCATGGCGGCCGCGCAAAGTTGTCTTCTTATGAAATGTGTGAAGATTGATCATGCACCATCACTGTGTTACATGCCTTCTATATTGGATCCCAGTAATGATGTCATACATTGTATCATCATTTCATGCCCACTTTTTGACATTTGTATTATGGGGAAATGTCATACTGTTTAAATTTCTCTTTAAAGGGAACCAGAAGTGAGAGGGATATGGAGGGCGGCCATATTCATTTATTTTTAAAGAGTAACTGTCGGGCAAAAAAATAAAAAAACAATTATTTATTTTTATCTGGTAAACAAGTAATAAGGATGCTACATCATTCTGCAGTTTCCCTGGCTCTCATTTGATGCATCTGCCACACAAAGGAAGTTGCAGGGCATGCTGGGATTAACTTCTTTTCTTCTTTACTTTCCCCTCAGGCTTAACGAATGCAGCCTGATTGGCTGAAACCTCTTTCCCTCCTGTTTTACCCTCCCATTCCTCTGTTCCTCTCTGATTGGCCAATATTTCTCAATGCACTTTCTACTGCAGACCTGGGTGGGAGTATCTGAAGACTGGTAGGGGGTGGACAATGATACATAGAGTAAGGGGGGAAATTATGTCAGGATTGGCTTCAAGATAGAGGCAGACAAAATGGAAAATACCAAGGATTTTCTCTTTTATTACTATAGAAAAATCCCTAAAATCAAAATGTTGACAGTGCAATACATATGTTACCTAGTAACAGTTGACTGGTTATCCCGCTGATCCTCTGTCTCTAATACTTTAGCCATAGACCCTGAACAAGCTTGCAGAAGATCAGGTGTTTCTGACAAAAAAAAAGTCAAGAATTTTTGATTTTTGCATGCTTATGTGATTCAGACACTACTGAAGCCAAACATCAGCAGGACAGCCTGGCAACTGGCAATGTTAAAATGTGGTCACCTCCATATCCCTCTCACTTCAGGCTCCCTTAAGACGCTGGATCTGTGCGATTATGGCATGGTGCAATGCCCCTGCCAAACATTCCGCAAAGATCATCTGGCAGGACTAAAAGATTTTGCCACTTGTGATAAATTTTAGAAAAAGATTTTACAGTGGGCAAACATTGACTAATTAATTTTTAAAGCAATATTATATTGAAAAAAAAAGCAATTACTCTTTAAAGGAGTCATCAGGCAAAGTGACTTATGTCACGCATGTCTTCGTGTAACTAACCTTTTTTTCTAGCTGATCATGACCTCTGTTCCCTTCTAAAATGTCTCAATTTTCTGCACGATGCTCCGGTCCGGAACCCGACCTCGAGTTCGGGCTCTCTGCGACCCGGAATTCATTGGTAACGCCGGCGCAGTAATGATTTCCTAGCTGCAGGACGCCAGTGCAGTGAGCACACAATGCGTGCTTCCGTACGTTGAGGTACGGCTGTGTACGCGTACTGGAGCTGCCGGAGGAGAGTTTGGCTTGCGAGTGACGAAGGCAAGCACAAACCCTCCTCCGGCGCTCTAGTACGTGTGCGCAGCCATACCTCAACGTACGTAAGCACGCATTGCAGACCAACTTCCCCCTGCGCTCCACAGAAAGGAAATAGGAAGTTCTGCTGAACAGGAGCCACTATAACTTCTGGGGCACCAAATACTAATGTCCCGAATTGCGGAGCCGCTGGATGGAGTAGGAAAGAAAAATGATGCAATCCTGCTCAGTCAACACTGGGGAACAGTGGCAGGTAGGCCGTTTACTTGACAACTCCTTTACCCACTTCACAACTGAGGGGTTTTACCCCTTGAGCACCAGAGCAATTTTCACCTTTCAGCGCTCCTTCCATTCATTTGTCTATAACTTTATCATTACTTATCACAATTAAATTAACTATATCTTGTTTTTTTCACCACCAATTAGGCTTTCTTTAGGTGGGACATTATGCCAAGAATTATTTTATTCTAAATGTGTTTTAATGGGAAAATAGGAAAAAATGTGGGGAAAAATTATTATTTTTCAGTTTTTGGCCTTTATAGTTTTTAAATAATGCATGCTACTGTAATTAAAACCCATAAAATGTATTTGCCCATTTGTTCCGGTTATAAAACCGTTTAAATTATGTCCCTATCACAATGTTTGGCGCCATGATTTTATTTGGAAATAAAGGTGCATTTTTTTCAGTTTTGCGTCCATCCCTAATTACAAGCCCATAGTTTATAAAGTAACAGTGTTATTACCTCTTGACATAAATATTTAAAAAGTTCAGTCCCTAAGGTAATTATTTATGTATTTTTTTTAATTGTAATTTTTTTTTTTATTATCAAAAAAAATGAAATTGGGGAGTGTGGGAGGTAATGAGTTAATTTTTAGTGTATAACTAATGTATTTGTATATGAAAAATGCTTTAGGGTGTAGTTTTACTAATTGGCCACAAGATGGCCACAGTAACTTGTTGTTTATGCATCCTGCAAGCGTCCGGAAGGACGCTTGCAGGAAGTGTTATGAGGCTGGGAAACTTTTTTTTTTCACAATGATCGCGCTGCTTCTTGTAGAAGCAGCTGATCATTGCGGGGGCTTGGATCAACGAACGGGAATGTTTTTTCCCATTCATTGATCTCCGGGCGAGCAGGCGGCGGCGTGCATGAGTGCGGGGGCACGCGGATGAGCGAGCGGGAGCGCGGACAGCGTCGGGAGCAGTGTCAGGTGTGGATTTCTCCGTCCCTGGTGTTGACAGGGTGGAAAAAGGGACAGAGAAATCCGCACCACTGGGGGTAAAGTGGGTACGTAAAGTTAAATAAGGGCAAGAGGAGCAAGCCCAGACAGATATATTAATTTAACACAGGCTATTCCGATTCTTGCAGGAACCACTTTTATTTTAGACTTTTTAAGATGCACCGTTGAATTCATGCAGTATTATGAAAAAAAAAAATGAACATCATTGTTAACGCCAGCCTCTCTGGCCTTTTTACCATAAAATGCGCCTTTTGCAGTTGCCGCAATCAACATTTCATTGAACACGCGGAGATGGTCTCTCAGCAATATCTTGCCTTTAAAAAACTTGTGAGATTGCGTGAGAAGGAAGCACTGATTTTTTTTCCCTTTAATTTTCACTTCACAATGAAAAACCATTATTTCCCGTATGGATATTACAACCCCGGGGGAAGACAATACTGGGAGCCGCGCGGAGATGATGACTCTAATACGCCGCGTTTTGCAGGCGTATTAACGCTTACGGCGCATTGCTAAAGAATTGCTGCAATCCACTATGCAGAAGGGTAATTACCAGATCAAAAAGGCCCCAGAGACACTCATTTACTGTCAAGGTGCAGCGTCCTTTCCAGGGGCCCCCCGGTAACTCACAAACCTTTTTACCGAAATGAGGTTGGAGTGAGATAAAACATTATAAAATACATAATTTTGTAATAGAAATGTTACAATAAAGAACATTTCTGAGTACAATTACATTATTTCATGCCGAAGATGACATTTGTTTAATTGTCTGCAGGCGGGGACACACAGCCGTAAAAAAAAAGAAAAAATAGCATTTGCATCTAAATTAGCCACATAAAGTGACTTGGAGATAGATTTTTGGGAAAAAAACAGATATTTCTGTGAAAGGAGACAGCGGCCTAATGCTTTTGCTTCCTTTCTGATTGGGCAGCAAACTTATGTTTTGAGAGTTTTTGGTAGATAGATTCCCAGTGAGAACATTGGTTTTGGCAACAAGATAGGTTAAAAAAAATTCTTGCCATTTTTTGTTTTTTCTCATTGAGTTGGACCTTGTGGTTCATGAGTTTGAGTATAAATCCCCACCCCACGTACATTTAAAATGGGCACTTGTTTAAATGAGTAGGTAGGTAGTGTTATCAATATTCTACTATTGTCTTTTTTAAGCTAAACCTCACACTAACCCTCCCCTGCCTAGCACCAGTGATGAGCGAAAATGGCAAAATTCATTTTGCAATTATTTTGGCAAAAATAATGTTACATTTGAGGTAAGCGAAAGATGCCATCGAAAATAAGTTTTGTTATTTATCACGTTTTATTTTTCGCGAATTTTAGTGATAAAAATATAGGTTGTTCACTTTTTGGTGGTAAAATTTTTTTGCAGTAAAAATATTGTTTTCCACATTTTTGCAATTTTCATAGTAAAATAACGATGTTTTGCTTTTATGCATAAACACAAAAATGATCTCGAAATCGTAAAATGGCATTTTTGATGCGAAAATGACTTTGGCAAAAATTTGCTAGCAACACTAACCTCCTTACCATAAACCTAACACTGGGCTCCCCCTTCCTATGCCTTACACTGACCTCTCCCCCATTTAAGCCTAACACTAAGCTTACTCATACCTACACCCAACACTAACTAGTTATACCCCCCTCCCCCATGATTGGCTATACTATAGCCAAGTGGAGTACCCGCTGCTATAAAGTGTGGCTCAGCACTTGCTGTAGCCAGAACCCAGCACCCAGACTAAACCTTCTGGCACTTGGCTATGCTATACTATTGCCAACTGTCCATTCCTGGTCCATTAGCGAAGCACTGGTGTCTGCAAAGGAACCATTATAGTGGAGTGCCTATTACCGATGCACCAATGCTAGAGCCAAAGTGTGCTCAGCGAAACAATAGGTGGGTACCCATTACAGAAAGAGTACTGCTACCTGGAGTCCCCCAGCCACACCTCCACTAGCCAGAGTCCCCGAGCCACACCTCCACTACCCAGTGTCCTCCAGCCACACCTCCACTAGCCAGAGTACCGTTGCCGCTAACCAGAGTTTAGCTAAACTAAAGCCAAAGAAATTTAATTGCTCCTCATGGTGGCGCCCAAATCGCCAGGTGCACCTCATGACCATTTTTTTACGGTTTGTCTATCCCTTCTGCCTTCTTCCTTCCTCCACATTGAGTGCTCATTTATTCATTACTAGCTGATTGCCCGGCGTTGCCCAGCGTTGCCCGGGTATGTATTTGTCTGGTGTTGGCTCCGCCTACTTTTTCTAACCCTAACACACAATTACTCAATAGCCTAGTTTGTGAGCTTTGTGGTCTTTGGCATCACTAATCTGCATTGAAATGACACTGCCATTAACAGCGTAAGAATGGCTGCAGTTCACATTTTCCCAGTGAAATTTGAATGTGTCTCCGCCCACTTTTTGGTTATGGGGAGAAAAAATACCCTATATCAGTGCTGCTTGGATACCCCTTTTCAAAATCCAAATTCGATTCGGATCCGGATTCCCAGATATCTGGGTCGGATATCCGATTTCAAAATTTTCCAATCCGAATCCGAATCGGATATCTGACCCTAGTATCCGGGTTATCTGAGAAAATTCGGATATCTGGATAGAAAAAACGGAAGTGGCCTTTAAATTGCTTTAAAAATGTTTTTTTAGGTTAAATAAGGTATGTAGCATCATTATTTTGTAAAGGGGAACACTAATTGATGATGTGGGGACTTAAAATCCCCCCCCCAAAAAAAAAAATGGCTGTCAGTTAACATTAGGCCTAGGTTCCAGACAGCGGTCGTGCAGCCCACATTGTGTCCAAAGTCCAACCGCACAACTGGGACATGACAGTTTTCGGGCAAGACACACAAAAATTACACAGCAATTGTGTTTTGGGTTAAATATAGGTGGAATCAGTGGCCTGTGGCACCCTGGACTGGCGGTGGGAGCTGCACAGGCAGCAGGAGCAGGGCAATGCAGCAGCAGCAGGTGTAATGTGTACCAGGAGCATGCCGGATGTGGCACGTTGCAATTGGCACTTAGCACGTGTCACATGTCACCAGGGGCTTCGCTAGGGCTAAAGATCCGAGGCACGTGCTACGGATCTCCGCCCATTGTGCCACGAACCTCTGTCGGGTCATGCGGGGCACTTCAGTCCCCGTCTGTTGCTATGCTGCTCTCTGCTCCCCTTTCAGCATTGGCCAGTGCAGCGTAGCACCTACCTAGCTGCTCCACCCCTTCTCCCTGTCACCTCCAAGATTGGCCACACTGAAGCTCCGCCTCCCAGCTGTTTTGAACGGAGCACGGTCTTCCTGAAGTTCCTGGGCCTGATGGGCAGCATGGGCAGCAGCAAGTTTCCGGGGGAGAGCTCAATCAGTGGGTGGCGGCATCTGCACTTCCCAGCCAGCACACACTGAAGCCTGAGGAGGATCGTGGCGTGGAGCAAGCTGAAGACTGTCAGGGGAGAAGGACACAGAGCAGACTGACAGCCAGAGCCAGCCAGGGACACCGAGCATGCAGCAGCTAATCAGCATGTCGGGGGAGGTAATATACTCTGGCTGGCTTTCAGTCTGGCTTGTTTCCTTTCTAGTGTCTCTTTCTCCCCTCTCCCTCTGCCCTCCCCCTTCCTTCTCTATGTGTGTTGTGCTGAGAGAGAGAGAGAGTGTGTGTGTGTAGTATGGAAACTTTGCATGTGTGCTGTGTGCCTCCATCTGTCCCCATGTGTGTGTGTTCCTTTCTCTCTCTGTGTTTGTGTGTGTGTGTGTGTCTGACTCTCTGTGTGTGTGTATATAGAGTGTGTGTGTGTATATAGTGTGTGTATATATAGAGTGTTTGTGTGTGTGTGTGTATATAGTGTGTGTGTGTGTGTGTGTGTGTGTGTGTAAGTGTGTGTGTGTGTGTGTGTGTGTGTGTGTGTGTGTGTGTGTGTGTGTGTGTGTGTGTGTGTGTGTGTGTATAGTGTGTGTGTGTATAGTGTGTGTGTATAGAGTGTGTGTGTGTATAGAGTGTGTGTACGTCTCTGTCTGTGCCTCGTCCTCTGCACTGACATCTCCTGCAGCACTTAATAGAGTAGTCATGCCGCTCATTGTCCTCAGAGGAGCCCCAATATATTAGCCCTACCATAGCCATAATCTAATGTCCTTCCATATTATTATGTATTTATATAGCACTGACATTTTCTGCAGCACTTTACAGAACACATAGTCATGTCACTGACTGTCCTCAGGAGAGCTCACAATCTAATCCCTACCACAGTCATAGTCTAATGTCCTACCATAGTATTATTATGTATTTATATAGCACTGACCTCTTCTGCAGCACTTTACAGAGTTCATAGTAAGGTCAGTAACTGTCCTCAGAGGAGCTCACAATCTAATCCTACCATAGTCATAGTCTAATGTCCTACCATATTATTATTATTATTATTATTATTATTATTATTATTATTATTATTATTATTATTATTATTATTATTATTATTATTATTATCCCCTTTTTAAAGAAAGCATCTCCTTTTTTGCTTAAATGAACACTATCAATATCCAAGTATTCTAAAACGATGATGTACAAATCATGCCTAAGTAGCTGTGTAAACATTTTCCTACTTTTCATGTTAAATGTCAAATGCAAAAGCTGTAATTCATTGTGTGTAGATTTTAGCTATGTTTGGAATGTCTCATTTGCAGAGGTATGGCTCTCTCGGCAGTCTGACATGCAAAGAACAGTGTAATATTGAAGCAGAATTATATGGAAACAAAAGCCTGTCAGGTACCGGGTTTCACACACACAATTACAAATATTTTTTTTGCACATAAGATCTTTTCCTCTGCTCTCTGTGAGAGAAAGGTCTGCCTGTCTCTAACTGAGCTCTCTGCACACACAGGATTAACAGATGCACTACGGGGAATTCACCCTTCCCTCATGGCTCATTCTGCCCTCAGATTACAGCAGACTGTCATCAGAAAAGTGTGAAAGGAATTAGATAAAAGTAAACAAAGCGATAAGGATTCAAATGTATATACCAGTACTTAGCAGCACTTCCCAAACATGTCCTATCTCAATGGGAAAAAAAAGTTAATCGATAGTGTTCCTTTAAAGCGGATACGAGATTAAAAACTAACTATAACAAGTAACTTGTCTATATATCTTATCTAAAGTGTAGATAGTTTACACCGCAAATATAGCTGCAAACAGCTTTAACCAGTTTGGCCTATCTGGACGAGTTTCCTCGTCCAGATAGGCACTGGTGCTGCCGCCGGCTCATGCGCGCGATCGGGCGCGCCCCCGCGCGTGCTCCCGCTGCCCGCCGCTAGCCCCCCGATCAGTGAATGGGAATATAATTCCCATTCACCGATTTAACTTCCCCGCAGAAATACCGACGCTTTCTCTCCAGAGAGCGCGGTATTTCTGCCCCCAGGAAACAACTCCTCAGCATTTTAATTCCTAGATGCGAGCTGGTTCGCATCTAGGACTTTTTTCACTGTGGCCATCTTGTGGCCAAATAGTAAACTGCACCCACATACATTTTTGATTAAAAAAAAACATTATTTTACATTTAAAATTAGCAGTTTCCCTCCCACACCAAAAATTACCCACATACACTTTTTTTATAAAAAAAAAAAAAAACAATTAAAAAAAACAAACAAAAACAACATAAATAGTTACCCAAGGGTCTGAACTTTTTAAATATGCATGTCAAGAGAATATGTTATTATATTATTTAAAGTTATAAGCTTATAAATAGTGATGGACGCAAATTGAAAAAATGCACCTTTATTTCTAAATGAAATATCGGCACCATAAATTGTGATAGGGACATCGTTTAAATGGTGTAATAACCGGGACAGATGGGCAAATAAAATACATGCGTTTTAATTACGGTAGCGTATATTCATTTCAAACTATAATGGCCAAAAACTGAGGAATAATGAATTTTTTCCGTTTTTTTCTTATTCTTCCTGTTAAAATGCATTTACAGTAAAGTGGCTCTTAGCAAAATGTATCACCCACAGAAAGCCTAATTGGTGGCGGAAAAAACAAGCTATAGATCAATTCATTGTGATAAGTAGCAATAAAGTTATAGGCGAATGAATGGGAGGTGAACGTTGCTCGGATGCATGAGATTTTCGGCACTGCGGCGCTAACCCGGTTAATAGAAAATTATTATTTCTTCCTGTGATACAATGACAGCAGCCATGTTGTTTGTAAACATTACCCAGAGGCAGGCTTATCTGTATCTTGATCACTTAGCCTGTGAAAAAACCTAATCCCCCATCCTCCCTCCTCCCCTCTGCCTCTGAAATCAATGGCTAGTAACACCTCCTCCTCCTCCTTCCCAGACTGAGCTCCCATGAGCCCTTGCTACTTCCAAGGATCTCTGAAAACCTGTGGGCGTGGATTATTTAGTTTATAGGGAATAAGAGAATTAAAACAAAAACAAAAAAGTATTTGGCTTGAGGAACGCCCTATAAACAATAAGAAAGGAACACAATTATGCAATGAGTAAAAGGTCACCTCGGATCCACTTTAAGGTCAGTCTTACACCTGGCCTTTGCATTTTTGGTACCATCCTTTGCCCTATCACATTGCACAGCAATGTACAAAATGGCATTTGTATGACAATGAGTGTGCCGACAGGGTCATATGCATAGCACCAAACACCCCCCCCCCCCACTCCCCCTCGCTGTCACTCGCCACGTGACATACTCCCTGCTGAACAGGAAGTGCATCACTGGGATTCCCGGGGTTTCCCCAATCGCATTTCCATCATTCCATGCCCGCTGCACCACCACCACCAACATATTTACATTTTCTGCATCACCCATTGACTTTCGCCACCGCGGCATCACAGTGGAAGTCCTATGGTAACGTGCTGTTGACTTTGCAGCAAGTTGGTGGCACATACAGAGCAACACGACGGGGTAAGAGTGCTAGGCCCCATTTCCTTGCATTGTCGTTGGGATACCCTGCAGTAAAACAAAGCAACACACAGTTGCAAGGCATGTGCAAAAGGGGCCTTACTGATCTAATAGTAAATTGGAAAAAAAAATATCTTCTGAGGTGTAAATACATTCGTTCCAGTGTGAAAATAGGGTTTTTGCAATTTTTTTTCCACGTAAAAAAAAAAAAAGAAAAAAAAAACAGGTTTGACTAAACAGTTTTCATTTCATTGTATTCATCAGTTATCTGTAAAACAACATAATTTGTCACAATTTGTTCTGGCTCACTAAGCTAGGTATTCACATGTCGTTCAATATACTGGGTAATTATATTTTACATAGAAACTGGAGCCCAGAAACCTCATTTCACTTTTACTTCGGCCAAATCGCACTAAGCTATTTTATAGCTAGGTAAATATCATTATGCGGACTACAGCAAAATCTGCCATGGATTCATATATTGAAGGCTTTTTTATTTTCTTAACTGCATCCGGGCCGCAGCGATTGAAATCTACGCCCTGTTTGTGTCCTGTTATTCCTGTCAGAGAGTAGATTTAAATCCACCTCGTCTCGCAAACCTGTTGCTCTTGCCATTCGCGACGCTCTGTTGTCATGGAAGCCCACTGGCTCTGCTGTCACGGTGACAGCAGAGCTCCGTATCTCAGCTGTAAGTCAATTTCATTGGCTCTTGACCCCGTGTGTGATCAGTGTGACCCAGTCACAGTGATCACTGCTCGAGCTTGCTCGTGGTTTGATTAAAAAAATGTTTCTGGTCCATAAAGGGCCAGAGAGCTGTGGTCCGTAAGTGGTTAACAAAACTGCATGCAGAAACATTAGCTGTTTGTACACCCAGAACCATAAGGCCCAAAAATGAAGGGAAAAATAGAGGCTAAAATATTGGTCATTAACTACTTTGGCCTCCTGGACGTACTAACTATGCCCAGGAGGCCATGTGCGCGTCCGCGCGCTCCCGCAGCCGATCACGCGCGTGCACGCGTGCTCCCAGCCGCGGTTTGTTATCCTGGCAATCAGTGAATCGGGCTATGGTGCCCGATCACTGATTCCTCTCCCCCGCAGAAAAAGCGACAGCTTCTCTCAAACGCACCTTGAACCCAAAGAGAAGCTCTGCATATACACCAAAAGCATGGCTGTTAAGTGGGAGCAGCTGACCAAAAACTAATTAAATTAGTACATAGCAAGGAAATGAGCAGCACTACTTAAATTTGTAGTTTCTGGGGGGGCTCAGCGCATCTCTGATTGGAGGCCATTCGGAGGCGGCCTGGTGTTGCGCTGATCCACCTTTTGCGCAATTTTCGATTTTTCAATTTTATTTGGTAGCGCACCCAGGCTATGCATATACATAGGTTAGGATTTAGTTAGTGTTAGGCCCCTCCCATGGAGGATTGACTTCTTCGCAGTGGGAGGGATGAGTACTTAATAGGTTGCATGCAAGCTGTTAATGGAAACCAACATCCTCCTCTAGTGGTAGACAGGTCAAGTGTATGCTCGGTGTGTATTCGACCCCACAAGTGGGGCTTGCACTCTTTTGCAGGTAGGCACTAGTCTGTTTTTAAGTAGCGCTGCTCATTTCCTTGCTATGTACTAATGTAATTCGTTTTTGGTCAGCTGCTCCCACTTAACAGCCATGCTTTTGGTGTATATGCAGAGCTTCTGTTTGGGTTCAAGGTGCGTTTGTAGTTCCTGAGGGGGCTCAGCGCATCTCTGATTGGAGGCCATTCGGAGGCGGCCTGGTGTTGCGCTGATCCACTTTTTGCGCAATTTTCGATTTTTCAATTTTATTTGGTAGCGCACCCAGGCTATGCATATACATAGGTTAGGATTTAGTTAGTGTTAGGCCCCTCCCATGGAGGATTGACTTCTTCGCAGTGGGAGGGACGAGTACTTAATAGGTTGCATGCAAGCTGTTAATGGAAACCAACATCCTCTTCTAGTGGTAGACAGGCCATGTGTATGCTCGGTGTGTATTCGACCCCACAAGTGGGGCTTGCACTCTTTTGCAGGTAGGCACTAGTCTGTTTTTAAGTAGTCCCCACATATAGCATCTCTGCCTGCACTCCGTGTGACTGCCTGCCCCAAGACTAAGTCGGTCCCCACATAACATCTCTGCCTGCAGGCCACTTGACTGCCTTCTCTGCCACCACCAACAGGGTCCAGGACTCCAGGTGGATCCTGAATTTTTAAGGCCTACAGCGACCGCTAACAAGAACAATAATAATTTTTTTCTGGTGCATGTACATGCCAGCCAAGTTTTTCTGGCTGCACCACGGCTGCAAAAACAAAACAAAAGGCATGTACATGTGTCAATTACCCTTTGTCATCATTACCTTGCCGCGGTGAAGTGGCTTGCGTATCACAATGAAGTAATGACCGGCTATATGAGTGTGTTGGGGGCACACCTGAACCAAGAGATAATAAGGTTGCTGCTTCATTGTGGAGAGACCAAATTTGATCAGCTGGACAGTCACTTTTGTTCTATCATTGAGCTACATCAGCCCGACGACCGTATGGGCTTAAAAACCGCCATCGCCTGCACTCTCGCCATGGTGCGCACAAGTCCAACACAGCCATCACTACACAAACAGCTGTTTGCGGTGCGTTACACAGTGAGTTTGGTCTGTCAGAGTGAAGCAGTACACTAATTACACTACCTGATTGATGTATACACTTGCACAATGTTTTAAAGCACTTTATGCCTCCAATTTAGCAATGCAATGCGATTTCTGCCCTTAAAACCCTGCTCTGCGTCAAATCCGTAGTTTTCCCCGGGACTTTTGGTGTGTATCCCACTCCCCCATGCCCCCCTCCAGGTGTTAGACGCTCTTTTCAATCACTTTTGTGGCCAGAATTAGCGAATTAGACTGCCCATTGAAGTCTATTGTGTTCGCAAAGTTTGCGAAAATGCAAACTTTTGCGGAAGTTTTACTTTCAAGGTTCACAAACCTAAAATTGCAGGTTCAAGCCATCTCTACCTACTTATCTGCACATTATTTTGGCAGCTACACTGATCAACAGCCTTTCCATAAATACAATTGTAAATAAACAACCAATAGGAATGAGGACATGCCCCTGCCGTTATTAAGAGGCCCTTAATGTCACTTAATGGGGGGGGGGGGGGGTTCAGGGGGGTGCCTAGACTAATTTTGCCTAGGAACCCCATTGTAACTAGAACTGGCCCTGTGTCTAGGTCACCTTACAACGAAGTCACAAGATTAGACAATCAAGATTGTATGGTGTGTGGTTGGCTTAATATTTACCCCTCTGGCGGTCTGCTTCTTTCTGGATTTTAGAGTTTAAAAGCGGTGCATTGTCTAAAACCGGGGGAAAATCATGCTGCTAAAGAGCCTGCCTGCAGCCCCTGCACTTACTCACCTTCCTGGGATCCAGCGCTGCAGTTCTCCCTCCATCCTCCCGGTGGCGCTGTAACCCTGAAGTGAGATCACTGTCTGTCATCATGATGAAAAACGGCAATTTCACCCAAGACATACAGAGACTCGGAGAACAGGAAGGAGAATGGCTGCTGCCGTCTGGATACCCTAGGAGGAGAGTGAAAACACCCGCTGTGCGCTATGCTCTGCACTGTCCTGCCGGCAGCTGCCACGAGTCCCACTCAGGGTTACCGCTCCTGGCTTATTTTTACCTCCCCGAGCCTGACTCATGAAAACCGCCAAGGAGGCTAACTTAGTTTCAAAAAATACATAACAGTGCATTTTGATATCTTCAGTCTGCATTTCAACAAACTGAGCCTTTTTTTTTCATCGTTGTTTAATGGCACTTACATCTTCAGAAAATAGCAGGTGAAAGACAAAATGATAATGACTCTATAAAGGAATTTAATAGGGGTAATTGTGGAAGGTACTATCAGCACCCTAAACCTCCATAGCAACGCAGTAGTGTGATTATGAGATGCCTTCCTTGTTACAAATGCTAAAAGGCTTCCAATTACCTTTCCACAAAGCATGGAGAAAGGGAGGAGGGGGAGAGGCACTCACATTATCCAGCCTGTCGCTGAGGGCTTCAAGCATCTCCCCTAAAATGCATTAATTGGATTTTAAGCAATCCTAGGATGCACGCTTCTCAAAAACCCCGGCTTTGTAACTGACAGTTTGGCTTCCCTCTCTTTCTCACCTTCTTTGGGCGGGAGCGTGTCATTTCAGTTTGGTTTTACGCTTGGTTACTTTACAGAATGCTCAGATTTAAAAGGTCATCTTCAGCCAAATAGCTAAATGTGCAGCTGAAACGTGTATCTAAGAAAGATTTTCCTGGCCAAACTTTTGGAAAATGATGTACGTGATTAGTGGTGTAACTACAAATCATTGGGGCCCCTCTGCAAACCTTTGATGGGGACCCCCAATGTTTACATCCTTTCCCTTGGGGGCCCTCGGAGCCTGGGGACCCATCTTAGAGAGGCCAAAAAAGAAGTGCGGACATCATAAATCCTTACACCGATAACGAGTACAGCCACAAAAACACCCAATCTGAAGAATGGTCAATTTTATAAGAGGGATTGAAGTAGTAGTTGAGGCCCCCTTACCGCTCGGGGCCCCCATGCTGCTACGCTACTGTATGTGATCCACACTTTGGCACTGTAGGTCATTCTAAAACAGGTGCAAAGACCTTTGGTATTCTGTTGTTCTGCCCCGGTAAAGTCCTTTGTGCATTTCACCCCCGCCCCACGCGATATTGATTGGTACTACTTTCGACATCTAGATGAGCATGAGCATTGCTAGTCTCTATGGACTCATAGTTTCAGTTGAGACTGAGCAGCTTGACCTTTTCCATGAGACCCACGATGCACCAATTACCTGATTTTCTAGGACTTTTGTACTGTGAAAATGTTTGGATCCTCTGTATCGCTTATGGAAAACAAAAGTATGCTTTCTTAAAACAGAAAGTATTTACAATAATTCAGTTTAGCGTTAGCTCCGAGATGCCTCCCACAATGCATCACTGCTGAAATACGCAAATCACCTATTGTCGACCCTGGCGCTCTGCAGGAGGCGGGGGGAGCGGCGTAAGTGGCACTAGAAAGATTAAACAGAGCCTGACAGCGCGGCTGTCATTTATGGGCTAGAACGGAGCACAGGGGGGACTTAGGGGGAATTCAACTAGCAACAGAGGCTGGGCACTATAGCCCGACCCAGCCTCTGTGTATAGATTTAATTCTAAGATCCCCATCTCGTGTTCTCTTTAGGGGCACCTGTAGCTACCTATGTTGGGCAGGGGAGGTAAGGGAGACGTGACAGCTGGAAAAGCTGGGACACTTGCAGCGTTGTTCGGCGGGGGGGGGGGGGGGGTAGGTTCATAGAGGGCGAAGTCTAGGGTGCCAGGACATCTGTGCCCATATGTGAGGTAAATCCGGGCCTGCCTGTTCAGGTCTGCTTTAATTTTTCAAAGGTTTCTCAGATCTTTGGGCACAAGTTCCGTTTCTTTTTCTATTTATATGAATACAGATGTGAACAGATTATTATTGCGTAATTAATCAAGACATGTTACTGTTTGAAAATCCTTGCTGTTATTTATAGTTTGTTATTACATATGTCCTTGGGGGCTTTTTAGGGAGGATTTGTAGATGGAATATTTTACCAAAGAAAATAGAGAGTAACAAGACTAATGAGAGATCTCTCTTTCTCTCTCTCCCCACCTATCTCTCTCTTTCTTTCTTTTCAATCTTTACCTTTGTTATTCCTGTATTCTATACCATTTACAGATACCCTAGGCGAGCATAATGAGAGGGAGGGTGTAAAGTGTACCCGGGGCACAATGACAACATGTGACGTGATGAGATAAACATGTGTATGTACAGTGCAAAACATATTTTACAATATAACATTCACTGAAATCAAAACGTGGACAGTATAATACATGTGTTATGTAAGTAGATCAAGTATTTATCTACTTATATATGTGTTTTTTTCCCTGGCATAGTATGGCTGATCGTAGTGCTTTAAGTTCTATGGAAAACAAAAGTTTGCTTTCTTGGAACAGAAAGAATTTGCGATAATTCAGGTTGGAGTGAGCTTGAGATGTCCCCCAATGCATCACTGCTGAATATATGCAAATGAACCATTGTTGCCCTTAGAAGCTAAACACTGCATTCCAGCAGTTCTGGAAGTGTGTTTAGCTTCTAAGGGCAACAATGGTTAATTTGCATACATTCAGCAGTGATGCACTGAGAGACATTTCAAGCTCACTCCAACCCGGAATTATCGCAAATTCTTTCTGTTCTAAGAAAGCAAACATTTGTCTTCCATAGCATTTTAGTAAGATAGCTTTTAGGACCATTGTAGCCCCTCACACACTCCAATGAGTTATGGTTCACCATGAGCTTGCTGGTTAGTCTGTAGCTTAAGTTCAGCAGCTGCTACCGCTATTAGAAAGAGGCAGTGGGCGGGGATGACTCGCCTCTTCCACGTCCACTGTCGTCACTTCCTGCAATTCACTTAGAATACAGTGGGCGGCATTGCAGGAAGTGACGACAGTGGAACGCATGCTGGAACGTGGAAGAGGTGAGTCATCCCCGCCCGCTGCCTCTTACTAATAGCGGCGGCTGCTGCTAAACTTAAGCTAGAGGGGGAGCGCAGATGGGGGACCCAGGTGAGGGGGGGGGGGGTCTGACCCCCCTCCCCGCTGCAAAATTAAGCTGGAGGGGGAGTGCACATGGGGGACCCAGGTGAGGGAGGGAGGGGGGTCCGACCCTTCTCCCTGCCGCAAACTTAAGCTGGAGGAGGAGTGCAGATGGGGGAGGGAGGGTCCGACCCTTCTCCCCGCCGTGAACTTAAGCTGGAGTGGGAGCGCACATGGGGGACCCATGTGAGGGAGGGGGTCAGACCCCCCTCCCTGCCACTGTGCCCAATACCCCCTTCCTGCCCGCTACCACCTTATGCGGCGTATGCTACGCCGCGGGTCAGCTAGTATAATATTATAAAGCCTGTTCATCCTTTTGAGTGGTGCTGTACTTGGATTTTTTTTCTTGGAAAAAACAATAATTTTGTTCATTTTTACTGGTCCAAAGCTCTCTGTTACAGGTATTGGTGCAGATAATTCCTTCTTTGCAATAAATAGAGACCAAAACTAAATTACTTGTAGCTTAATAAACACATTAATAGCAACTGCCATATCATCACTGTTAGGCTATTCACACCTCCTTTTTAATGCTAATTATCATTGCCTATTTAGGTGTTAAACTACTATCTTTCCCTTTCTTAATGGAATTGGCACCTGTGAATAACAATTTCGTAAATCGCAATGTGTTAAGAATAGCTCTGTACTACTCCAAGCAGATATAGGCAGTGCCCAAATAATCATCAATAGTACAATGGTTATATGAGGTTGGTGTCAGCCTAGCTTAAAGTGGATCCGAGGTGAACTTTTGCACATTGCATAATTGTGTTCCTTTTCTATTGTTTATAGGGCATTCCTCAAGCCAAATACTTTTTTGTTTTTGTTTTAATACTCTAATTCCCTATAAACTAAAAAAGCCACACCCACAGGTTTTCAGAGAGCCAAGGCAGTAGCAAGGGCTCATGGGAGCTCAGTCTGGGCAGGAGGAGGGGGAGATGTTACTAGCCATTGATTTCCGAGGCAGAGGGGAGGAGGAGAGGGGATTAGGCTGATGCCTCAAGATGTAGATAAGCCTGCCCCTGTGTAATGTTTACAAACAACATGGCTGCTGTCATTGTATCACAGGAAGAAATAATCATTTTCTATTAAAGCTGTTTGCAGCTAGATTTGCTAAGTAAACTATCTACACTTTAGGTAACATATATAGACAAGTTACTTGTTATAGTTAGTTTTTCATCTCGGATCCGCTTTAAAGATAACTAGTTAGACATACGTAAGAAACACTAATTTTAATTCATTACAGTGGACAGTGCGTTTCCCCACATTCTCCAACAATGGTTGCTAGGAGAGCCAGGACAAGGTCCTCCAGCACACAAGGTCGAGACACCAAAGTGCGCCCCTCTATCCCTCGCACCCCAGCCAGCACACACTGATTGCTATTAGACTAAGAGGCACCCCAGGGCCCCCAACACCTTAATCTCTAGTTATCTGGCTTATAGTCACTGCCATGTATCCCCTTTTCGTATTTCTCTCTGCTTAAAACACAATAGGGGAGTGATAGCTGAGTGAATTATGCACCTCCTCCTACACTGCACCCTGAGGCTGGAGCCTCTCTCACCTCGGCCTCGGCCCAGCCCTGATTGCTAGGCTAGCAACCCAGACTTGTGAGTACCATATCTATTCTTAAGAATTTTCATTACCATCTGACTTACTATATCAGATCATGGTCCTGATGTCCCTGTGTTTTTTTTTCTTCTCTTGCATGATTGAATCTGTGCTGGTCCCTCCTTTATATAGCCCCTCAGACATTTTCTTTCTTTGCCCATGCCTAAAAACTACCCTGTATATGGGATGCACACAGCAGCATGTAGCGGTAGCATGACTCCTTGTCTATATATTTGGCATTTTGACCATAAATGTAATCAGGGGAGCAGTGGCCCAGGGGCAGAGACCACTATCTTACTTTTAAATGGTGCTGTTTGGCGGCCATCTGCATATGCTAATAGGACCACCTTATTTCTAATGCAGTCATCATCAATCCTGTGTGGCTACCCCTTGCTAAGCAGAAACACCTAAGAACACAGTTTCCCAATATTTGTCTTCCACTTATCGATTGGACAAAAGTTTGGAGTTGGTGGACCTAGGAAGGAGATACATTTTAAAGAGGGGGGCACAAAGGAAGTATTTCAAGGTGAGTGACAGTACTGTCTGGCAGTCCTTATCATTCAGGGCCACCCCTCAATCTTAAAGAGCTACAGTGCCACCCTCACTTTGGCCAACAGTTATAGAAGACCTCTGATATTAGGCATAGGTGGCCACCAATATCTGACAGAAGTCATAGGTAACCACCAATATCGCTCCAAGAGGTGCCACGTAATTATTATTATTTTACATCCTCCGCATCTTCCGTGGTGCTTAACAATAGAAAATAAACAGTACAGCTAAGATGGTGGCAGGTAAGATGTAAAAGGACAGTAAAGTTATGAGGGTATAGGATCGAGAGGGAAGGTAGTAGAACTTTATTTAGAGATGAGAGAGGAAAGGATGTGTTCAGTTAATTGGGGGAAAGGCTGATAGAGAGAAGGAGAGGTTAGGGGTCTGAATGTGCAGGTTAGGTTGCTGAATAAAACCTATTCTAATGTTGTTTTGTCATTGAAGAATGAGGCAAAGTCTTCAGCCAAGATGAGGGAGTAGAAGGTGGGGTTGGAGGCCTAAAAAGGGAATCAAAGTTAGAAAAAAGCTGTTTGGGATTGTGAGCTGGGACGGATTTCTAGCCAGGCCACAAAGGCCCGGGCCTTGGTCGGCAGCTGGCCAGGGGGTGACTGGACTTGGAAGAGAGATTGTTGCATATGGAAGAAGAGGCTGCAAATGGAATATGAAAGCTGCAAATAAGGTGCAACATATAGACATAGGGAGCTGCTGCTCAGGCGAGGTGCTACTGTATGTGTATAACTGAAAGGGCTGCTGCTGTATATAAAGATTAGACATGGAAGAGGGGGCTGCCCAAGGATTTGGATGGGGTGCTGCACATAGAAGGGGAGCTATAAAAAGTGTGAGACGGGGGGCGTGGCCAGCAACCGAAGCTGATGGACGCACGTTAGCTTCGCTCTGCTACCTCCGGCTGCATTTGCCCTAATTGCACCTGTCACAGCGGACTTTTAATTTGCTCCTCTACCTGATTGAGACCATTAGAGTCTCAGGAACACAGATGGGCGGTCGCCGTTCCGGCAAAACACCTAAAGCAAGGACACGCCAGCCTCTCTCTCCTCGCGGCAAGAAGACCAAGATGGCGCCTGATCAGCCTCGTGCGGAATCCCCGGCCCTCATCTCAGAGGATGGTAGCTTCGCCTCCTCTCAGCCTGCAGAGCACAGACAACAGCTGCAGCTCCCTGTCGCCCGAGGCAATGCCTCCAAAGATACGCCGCAACAGTCATCCCCCTCTGCGGATGGTGCAGCCAAGATGGCGCCTGGACATCAGCGGGCAGTGTCGCCGGCTTCAACCTCAGACGCGAGCACCACAGTCTCCCTATTTCCAGCACAACGGGGACCGACCACAGCTGACAAAGGTACCGGGGGCATTGAGTCTCGGGATAAACTACTGCTAGAGCAGTTTGAACTTATTCTTCAGCGCAGGCTGGACGAGGCCTCTGCGCACATTACCCGCCAACTCAAGAGAGAGCTTAGAGAGCTAGGGGCCCGCACTAATGCCCTAGAGCAAAGAATGGACAATGCTACTGTGGTTTTAGATGCCCATGAAAGGGATATTGGGACAGTACAAACAGACATGCAGTCAGCTCAGCTCAAAATGGAGGACTTCGAGAATAGGGCCCGACGCTGCAACCTCCGAATACGCGGGGTCCCCGAGTCAGTGACTGACCTTAATTCTACCATAACTGCTCTCTTCCAAGAACTCGATCCAAGAATACCAATCGACAGGCTAGAGTTCGACCGCATACATAGAGGCCTCACCCCACTCAAGCCTAACGGTCCTCCCCGGGACGTGATAGTGAAGCCCACTTTCTACAATACTAAAGAGGCCCTGTTGCGGGCTGCACGAGATAAAGACGACCTCAATTTCCAAAGGTATACATACCAGCTTTTCACAGATCTTGCACCTTCAACGATCCTGCGCAGACGGGCCATGAAACCTTATCTACAAATCTTGATATCTCATAACATAAAATACAAGTGGGGGTTTCCCTTTAAATTGATCTTCACCCACCAGAACAAGCAAGTAATCGTAACCACACCTGAGGAGGCCCAGCAAAAGTTTGAGGCCTTACATCTGTGCCTGCCTGCCAACTCTCCTGCACACAGTCACATTTCTGCTCGCTCGGCACCTCTATGGGAAACGGTCAAACCACGCCGTACCACTTCAAGACGCCGAGAGATCGGGGGTTCACCCTCCAGGATGTCTGACCCGGGCTGAGGACTACAGGCTAAATCAGCACTGGCTTAAGTAATAGGCCTGGATGGCTATCCAGACCTTAACCTATTGCACTCAGCTGCTACCCAGTAATGTTAGCATCTTTCCGTAGGGTTGCTTTTCAACTAGCCGCTGTTATTTGTTAAGAGCTGCTTCATGTTCCTGTTGAACACATCAGTTCCTTTCTATGCTTATCTTTCATTGATGTACAGTTTTTATGTTACATAGACGAGATGGTTCCAATCGTAGCAGTTTATTGTATGACAGGTTTCTTTCTTTATTGGTTTAACACACTATACTAAGCTTTGCAGCTGGAGGGGGTTACGGATTCCCCCGCCAGACTTTTTTGGCTTGTCTCCTAGCAATGCTAGGCAATACCTTGGCTCCCCCTGTGCTCCTTGACCACAGGGACAGCCAACTTTTGAGAATGGTTTGCATCCCCCTGTTTGGCCTCCTTCCAGGGGGATGCACTTTATGGTTCCTTCTTTTCCGTTTTTGTTCTCCACCCTCCATATCCCTCCCACCCCCCCTCCACCACTCCGTACCCCAACCCCCCAAGGTCGTCAGCTCCATTATCTCGGGAGGCGGGAAGAATTTCGCTTACACCAGGCCCACGTCATGGCTATAACTAGCAACGCCAGAGGCCTTACTATCATTTCCCACAATGTGCAAGGGTTCAACGCCCCGCAAAAAAGAACTAAAGCGTTTAACTACTATAAATCGTGCAAGGCGGACATTGTCTGCTTACAGGAGACAAGATTTTCGGTCTCGTCTCACCCATCCTTCCTTAGCTACCACTTCCCCTTGACATATAATTCCCGGGCTAGAGAAAAAGTGAGGGGGGTGACTATCGCATTTCGCAGGGGACTCCCCTTTAAATGTAGGACATCCATAACCGACCCAACCGGGAGATATGTCCTTTTAGTAGGATCATTGGGTGACGAAATCCTAACTATAGTGTCTTATTACGCACCAAACAGTTTTCAGGAACGCTTTCTCTCTCACTTAATTCAAGTAATAAATCGACATAAAGAGGGCACTCTTATTCTATGTGGTGACACCAACTCTGTTTTAGACGAGGCTCTAGACAGATCCCGGACCACTAACCAACCCAATACTTCCAAGGCCCCCGGCACCCCAAACCCCACAGCCATTAGCTCACTGTTCCGTTCCCAGAACCTCCTTGATGCCTGGAGAGAACTCAATCCTAACACACGTGACTACACATTCTACTCCAACCCCCATAACAGCTTCTGTCGGATAGACCATCTCTTCCTCCATCAGCAAATCTTGCCTAATGTAAATAGAGCTAAAATACTTGCAGTCACATGGTCGGACCACAGCCCGCTACTTATCCAGTTAACTTCCCTAACCCCCAGGAAATCAAACTTCAGGTGGCGTATGAATGACTCCCTACTCTCAAACCCAGATTCTCTGAGCAAAATCCGAACCTTTCTAGAGGACTATGTAGAAGAGAACGCAGAGTCCGTCAGTTCGCCTATCATCCTATGGGAGGCCCTGAAAGCGACAGTCAGGGGACGCATCATTGGCCTAGCCTCGCATACGAAAAAGCAGAAACAGAAAGACATAGCAGATCTAACTGATAAATTAGATAAAGCTGAGGCTGCCTGGAAAGATAATCCTACTGTCCCCCTCAAAAGGGAAAGAGACCTTCTCCGCACCCAGCTTGATCTTAAATTATCAGACGTGGCCGAAAAGCAACTACGCTGGCAAAAAAATAAATATTACCGATGGGCCAATAAATCAAACACCTTACTGGCCAATAAACTAAAGCACAGGGTCTATAGGCCCCCTACCTTGTCAGTCCGCCTACCCTCTGGCCAGGTCACCCTAGACCCTCAAAAGATTACACAAGGCTTCCATGACTTCCTGAGCAGGCTTTATGCCCCCCCAGGTCCTCCTCCGGTGGCAGATCTTGCATCCTTTTTAGATTCTATTCATCTCCCACAGATCCCTCCAGATTTAGTAGAAATAACGAGTGGGGATGTCACATCGGAAGAGGTTCTGGAGGCAATTAAGTCTCTAAAGGTTTCAAAAACTCCCGGGCCCGACGGATTCTCAGGACTCTTTTATAAGAAATTTGCAAACGCACTAAGCCCCCTCCTTGTCCCACTTTTCAACGCCTACAAAAAGGGTCATGCCCCACATCCCAGCTCTTTGCAGGCTGATATAGTGTTGCTCCCTAAATCCGACCAAGAGCCTTTAGATCCTCAGCACTTTAGGCCTATATCTTTACTGAACATAGACCTCAAATTATTAAGCAAAATATTGGCCTCCCGAGCTAATAGATTTTTGGCAGATATTATCCACAAGGACCAGGTGGGCTTTGTACCGAGTCGCCAGGCCTCGGACGCCACCTTACGAGCAATCCAAATTTTTGAGCTTATGCATCTAAGGAAGATACCAGGCCTGTGCCTCTCTCTTGACATATACAAGGCTTTTGACCGGGTCTCATGGGAGTATCTGTATGCAGTGCTGGATAGATGGGGATTGGGAGGCCCATTCACTTCATGGATCAAAATCTTATATTCTAACCCCACAGCTAGTATACATTATGCGGGTCACTCCTCTCCTTTATTTAAAATTCACAGGGGCACTAGGCAGGGTTGCCCTCTGTCACCAATCCTTTTTATTATGGCCATAGAACCCTTAGCAGCGGCCATTCGACAGCATAGTGGGATCCAGGGGGTGGAGCTAGCGGGAGTACATCACAAATTAAACCTATTTGCGGATGACCTATTACTGTTTATAACCCAACCCCAAGCCACCATTCCAGAAGTAATGTCAAACACAGCGTTACACAGCGCTCAGATGAATATACCCGCAATTACCAATATGGTTCAAGGATGTATTTAAATAATCAATGTGATTTATATATACAGTACATAACTAAAAGGGTTCCTATGTTATAGACAGTCCTACGGGTACGCTTCTGAAACAAGGCTTGAGTTAGTCCTTTCTTATCAATAGTATTTCTCCTCCAGAAGCGCTCCACCATAGACAACAATGCTGTCACCACCACCAGGAACACCCTAAAGGATCCTCACTCACCAAATAAGGTGGGCCAGCAATGACATTGGCCTTATCTCGCCTCTGGGGTATTTGATAGGCTCCCCACACCCTGTGGCAGTCAGATGCTATCCAGATATCACCTCTCCTTTCTTCCTGAATGTGACCTCAATGCAAACAAATGCTATCATTGCGCAGGCATCTTAGCTTAAAAGGGTATTTATTAAAAAAGGTTCCACTCACATGTTACAGGTAGTTGGTAAGCCTGTGGAGTGTTAGGAACGGGCTCCACCCCGTGCGGCCTCCCGGGCTGGCCGCCGTGTGCTGGTATCCCAGGGCTTGCTCGCTCCACCACGCCACCGCGTCCCACTACACTGTCCGTGTTACTTCCGCATGTGGCTCCTCCCTATCGATTTCGTCATGAAGATGACTCATTCAGGGGATGGAGCCACCATGCGGAGATTGCTGTAATAAGGCGTCTTGCTACGCCCCTCTGTGACGTCGCACCCCCGCCTCCCAATAGGCTCCGTCCGCTTCCCGGCCAGTGCGCATGCCGTCATTACGCTACACACCTCCCTCTACTTGAAACTCACTTCCTTGCGTGTCAGTGTGCGTTCCGGAGCCCGGGAGGCTTTTATACACATAAAAAACTTTATTTAAAACTTTATTACAAATTCATATTAAAAAACCTTCTATAAGGATCAGTGTTGGATTCACTCCCCCTAACATGTTTGCTAATTTTAAACATCATCTTACATCATATTATACCAACTAAATTACGTGACCCCATGTTACTTCTCTACAATTCACCATATTTTCATTCAAATTATTTGTGGAGCATCCTCCGCTCCACAAGCTTTTACATTAGAAGCAGCGTATTCAACATAACATCATATTTCATTTATATCACCAGACTCAATCCTCTACTTTATAAACACATTCTTTCTAATTTGTCTATCCCCACATTATTTCCATATAAATTATCTCCATAATCTCTATTTCCACATTCTTTCCATATACATATTTTACATCTTCATAAGGACGAGGTTATAATCAGTACATTCATTTACATAGTTTACATATTCATATTGTCTCCCTCTAGTGGCCTAACCCCATACTGCCATAATATTATTTTATTTCACACATGCAAAATTCCTTCCCTCTCTTAGCTGTCATCAATAAAACAGTTGAGATCTATTTCCACATTATTTCCCTTTGGTTGCATGGTTTCCATCAAGAAGATCCACTCAGTCTCCTTTCTTGAAATCAATCTAATCTTGTTTCCCCCTCGCCATGGTATGTTTATCTTCTCAATTGCACAAAAATTCAGCCCACTTGGGTCTCGGTCATGTTCTTTTCTAAAGTGCTCGGATACACTATGCCCCCTCACCCCCTTTCTTATGTTCCTTACATGTTCAGCTATTCGCTCTGTTAATTCCCTTTTGGTCCGACCTATATATTGCTTCCCACACCCACACCAAAGCAAATATACTACCCCTTTGCTATGACATGTGATGTTTTGTTCTACCTTGAAGGATCTCCCATTCTGAAATGATACGAAGCAATCTGTTCTCACTCCCTTGGCCCCTCTACACGAGAAGCACCCCCCACATGGGAAAAATCCTTTCCTCTGCCAAGGCATCAACTGAGGGGCTTTTGGTGGATTTACACAACTAGGAGCCAATATGTTTTTTAAATTATTGGCTTTCCTATATATCATTTTAGGTTTCTCAGGCAGCAGTTTTTTCAAAGTCACATCTTCCAACAAAATACCCCAATGTCTCGAGATAATTCTCTCCAAATTCTTATGTTTAGTACTAAAATCTGTGATAAATGCAGTTTGATATTTTTGTTGTGAACCTCCTTGATCCCTTTTACCCTGTAATAGATCTCTTCTTTCCCTTTTTCCCACTTCAATCATGGTTTTTTGCAAACTCTCCTCATCATAACCTTTCTCAACAAATCTATCTATCAGAACCTGAGATTGCTCCACATATTCCCATGTGTGAGTGCAATTCCTCCTCATCCTCACCATCTGGCCCCTCGGTATCCCCCCTATCCACCTAGGGTGGTGATTACTATCCACTGGGATGAAACCATTTCTATCTGTGTCTTTAAAGTGACTTTTCGTCAACAATCTAGTGCCTTCCTTCCTTATGTTTAAATCCAAAAAATTAATGGTGCTTCTACTGAACTCCACATTGAGTTCAATATTCCAATCATTATTATTCAATTGTGAAATAAACTCTTGCAAGTGCTCTACCGACCCATTCCATAACCAGAACAGGTTGTCTATATATCTAGACCAGTGACTCAGTGGTATCCCACTCTGTGCTTCTACTTCCAAAATACCCTCCTCCCATCTAGACATAAAGAGGTTGGCCAAACATGGAGCATACCCCGCCCCCATGGCACAACCTCGCTTTTGCAAAAAATAATCTCCTTGGTGCCAAAAATAGTTCCTTTTAAGTGCAAAATTTAATAATTCCAAAAGAAAAATTCTTTGTTTCTGCTGCATTTCATCATCCAGTGTGAGATAGTGTTCAACCGCTTCAAGGGCCAGATGGTGAGGAATGTTTGTGTATAATGATGAGACATCGGCAGTCACCAGTACTGTGTCCTGTCCAACCCCCATCTCCTCAATTTGGTTCAACATGTGTTTTGTATCTTTAATGACATAGGGCAATCTATCCACTAATGGCTGAAGGTACCCATTTAGAAACTTGCCTAACTTGTGGGTGATAGATCCCAACCCACTGATGATGGGCCTTCCCGGTGGGTTGATTTTGTCCTTGTGTACTTTTGGGACCTGGTACACTATCGGTACCCTGGGTGCAGATGGGATCAAATATGAAAACTCCTGATCATTCAGGATGCCCTCATCCAATCCCTGTTTCAGCAACCCTCTCAGCTCCTTCATATACATGTTTGTGGGATCCCCCCTCAGTTTTACATATGTTTCTGGATCACAAATCAGCCTATCGAGCTCCTTTGTATACTGTTCTTTACTCAAAACCACTACTCCCCCTCCTTTATCAGCTGGGCGAACTACTAGTTCTTTTTTGTCCAACATCTCCTTAGCTATTTTCCTCTCATCACTATGTCCATTCTCAGGGATTTTCCTAATTTCATTCTCCACCATTTTTTTAAAAACCTCAATGGACTTACTCCCTGTCTGGGGGTTAAATGTTGATGGATTCCTCAATCCTGAGTGGCGGTATGGGTCCACTTTATTGGCTCTGTTGTTGGGGCCTTCTCTTTGTGCAAAATATTTTTTGATGTTGAGTTTTCGTGTGAACTTTTGCAAATCAATGTAAGTTTTAAATTTATTCAGTCCACTCCTTGGGGCATATTTGAGGCCCTTATCCAACAGACGGATCTCTCGGTCCTCCAATTCTACTCCACTCAAATTGTATATTCCTTCTCCTCCTAATACCTTCTTCTTTTGAATTCTCCTCCCTCCCCTGGATCCCCTTCTGCCTCTCTTTTTCTCTCTTTTGGTGGTGTGTGAAACTCCACCACTTTCCGTTCCCCAGACTCCTCGCCACCCGGGGTTCTCCATCCTGGAGGGGACCTTCCCCTCCAACCCTCTTCTAAAAAAGGCCTATACTGTTGTTCATTCCTCAGAGGGTCATACCTGTTATAGACAGGAACCTGGTATCTATTATAGTGGCCTCCCCTAGGTTGTGATTGATACGGTGCCCCTCCCCCTCTGTAATAGTGTTGTGGGGGGGTCTTTGGTGGTCCCCAATATCTATTTGGAGGAGTTCGTGGGTTCTTTTTAGGGGTCCTGGGGTTATAATACCTATTCGGTGTTCTCGGGGGGTGATATTTTGGTACAGGCTTTACCTGTTCCCCATCCTCAGAGGTATCAGATACTTGTATTACTACTTCTTTTTTCTTATTAGTCTGGCATCTGTACGCTGTCTTATTTTTAAACGCTTCCAAATCTTTTTCATATCTAAATTTCCTATCTTCTATTATAGTTTTTTCTGACTGTGTCAGTGAGTCACATAATTTTTGGGACAATTTTTTATATTCATCTCTCTCTTTATGGGGGTCAAGTTTTGTTTTTATGTCTTCTATTTCTTTAGATAGTCTTTCCAACCTTGCCGTCTTTCTTTTTATACTAATCCTTACCATAAGCAACCCACACTGAGTGAGCTGTTCCTCCCATTCCTGATCATTTATTTCATTTTCCTCTCCATCATCTGGTAATATGTCCCACCGAAAATTTTTTGGAACATACCCTTTGCCCACATATTTGTTCAATATTGCAATGTCCCACCATGTTGTTTGCTCCTTGTACATAGTATTCTGTAACTTTCTAAAGTTATCCTCTAAGGTGTTTTCATGAGGCCTACATTCATTACCCAAAGCATCATCAACATTAATATGCCTAGTTCTCCTGTACTCAAATACATCCATCATCAAGCTTGTAGAGGATTGAGTCTGGTGATATAAATGAAATATGATGTTATGTTGAATACGCTGCTTCTAATGTAAAAGCTTGTGGAGCGGAGGATGCTCCACAAATAATTTGAATGAAAATATGGTGAATTGTAGAGAAGTAACATGGGGTCACGTAATTTAGTTGGTATAATATGATGTAAGATGATGTTTAAAATTAGCAAACATGTTAGGGGGAGTGAATCCAACACTGATCCTTATAGAAGGTTTTTTAATATGAATTTGTAATAAAGTTTTAAATAAAGTTTTTTATGTGTATAAAAGCCTCCCGGGCTCCGGAACGCACACTGACACGCAAGGAAGTGAGTTTCAAGTAGAGGGAGGCGTGTAGCGTAATGACGGCATGCGCACTGGCCGGGAAGCGGACGGAGCCTATTGGGAGGCGGGGGTGCGACGTCACAGAGGGGCGTAGCAAGACGCCTTATTACAGCAATCTCCGCATGGTGGCTCCATCCCCTGAATGAGTCATCTTCATGACGAAATCGATAGGGAGGAGCCACATGCGGAAGTAACACGGACAGTGTAGTGGGACGCGGTGGCGTGGTGGAGCGAGCAAGCCCTGGGATACCAGCACACGGCGGCCAGCCCGGGAGGCCGCACGGGGTGGAGCCCGTTCCTAACACTCCACAGGCTTACCAACTACCTGTAACATGTGAGTGGAACCTTTTTTAATAAATACCCTTTTAAGCTAAGATGCCTGCGCAATGATAGCATTTGTTTGCATTGAGGTCACATTCAGGAAGAAAGGAGAGGTGATATCTGGATAGCATCTGACTGCCACAGGGTGTGGGGAGCCTATCAAATACCCCAGAGGCGAGATAAGGCCAATGTCATTGCTGGCCCACCTTATTTGGTGAGTGAGGATCCTTTAGGGTGTTCCTGGTGGTGGTGACAGCATTGTTGTCTATGGTGGAGCGCTTCTGGAGGAGAAATACTATTCCAGAAGTAATGTCCATACTGAACACATTCTCCGCTGTCTCTGGCCTCCAGATTAACACTAAAAAATCTAAAATACTCAATGTCACCCTAGCCTCAGATACCTGTCAATCCCTCAAAACTCAATATCACTTTACATGAACAGGCCCTGCACTAGACTACTTGGGAATTAATTTAACTTCCTCATATGACACGCTGTTTCAACTCAATTACTACCCCCTAGCTAAGTCAATAACACAGTTACTATCCCAATGGTCCACTTACGGACTCTCCTGGTTGGGTCGGGTCAATTCCATCAAGATGACACTCCTTCCCAAGCTCCTCTACTATTTTAGGCTGCTGCCGGTCCGGATCCCTTCCCACTTCCTAAGAATGCTGCAGGGCAAACTAAATAATTTCATTTGGGATAACTCCCGCCCAAGGGTCAGTAAGCGGACACTTTATGCCCACAAAAGAGATGGAGGCTTGGGTGTTCCCAACCTCTCTAGCTATTATCAGGCTGCCCAAATAACTCACCTCGTAGACCTGTACAAAGGCTCAAAAATGCCTGCGTGGGCCTTATTCGACATTCCTGGAGCTGCCCCTCAGTCCATTCAGTCTCCCATTTGGCTACATAAACGATCTCGCCCCCAGAATCTGAGTGCCCTATTACGACACTGTCTGGCGGTGTGGGACACAACACGATACTCCAGAAATTTGTCACCCACCCTCCCTCTCCTATCCATCATTGACAACCCCCTTTTTACCCCAGCTTATGACAACCCGGGCAGCTTTAGATGGTGGAGGGACCAGGGCATAGAGCAAGTAAAATCACTGACTAGCAGTGCGGGAATATTATCCTGGGAAGACTTAAGAGATAAATATCAAATCCCTAACGAAGAAAAATTCCGATATCTCCAATTAAAACATTGGCTAAAATCGCTCTTCCCGCAGCAAACTCAGTTCCCAATTGTCCTAACTAGATTTGAGAGGCTCTGTGCCCTGGAACCTTTTGCCAGAGGGGTCATCTCGGTTTTGTACGCCCATCTTAACGACCCGCCCTCATCATTTCGCCATGCATATGTTTCAAGGTGGGAATCAGATCTGAAGAGCTCTAAATCTAAAGAGGAATGGGAGACAATTTGGAGCACGGTTCCCAAACTTTCCTTAAACTTAGCCCTGGTTGAATCAGCCTATAAAGTTTTACTTCGGTGGTATTGGGTACCTGCCAGGCTCCGGCATGTTCTCGGCATGGAATCGGGCCACTGCTTTCGAGGCTGCCAAACCAAAGGTGATATGTTGCATATCTTCTGGGCCTGCCCCATGATATCCAGGTTTTGGTCCAGAATATATAGAATGTTCCAAGTACTATTTGGCAAACAGATCACCAAGGACCCGTGGTCTGCACTCTTACATTGTAAAATTGATCAGTTGACCAAAACCCAGAACACTCTGGCTAACTTTATCCTGGTGGCGGCCTCCCAGACAGTGGCCCGTGCCTGGCGTACCCAATTTGTCTCTTTTGAGGAGATGAAACACAGGGTTTCCGCATACATGGTCCAAGAACGGATGGCCAGCATGCTGGAAGATAGGGTTGAAGCCCACCATAAAATATGGGATCCGTGGGAGCAATATATCACCTCTACTTCCCATTAAGCAACTGCACAGTATGAATGCCTCACACATGGGCGCGAGACAGCTCTAGCCCTCCGTGGAGACCGGAGTGTAGACCTTGACTCCCCACCCCCTTCCTGCCTCCCCCCCCCCCCTTCCTTTGTTCGTTTTGTTTGTGCCTCTTCCCTTCCCCTTCTCTGTTCTGGGGGCTACGGCCCTACTAGTATAAACGCGGTCAGATGTGTTTCTGGCTACATGTGCCTTAACTGAGGACATTTCAGAAGCGCAAGTGTGAAGCCATGGACTGGCATATTGAGACCACCAGAACCTTGGACATATCTTTTTGCCACATTTTGACCCGTCTGAACTGTTTTGCAAGTATGCATTTATGTTATAATTTGTATTTTGAAAACTTCAATAAAAACTTTGAAACAGAAAAAGTGTGAGACAGGAAGCAAGTAAGAGAGAAGTAGGAATGTTTAGCAGCTGAAAGGGCCTGTCTGAGATTATGAAGGGCATCTTTGTAGCTTATGAAATGCTCCTATAAATCCGATAAATGGCTTATCTTTGTTCTCCTTCAAAAATTGAGAATATTTACATGAAAACAAAACGGTCTAGCAGTTTATTAGTTACTATGGAGATATTAGGGATTATTGATTCAAATTACACCTGCTCTGTACAAATAACTTACTGGTAAACTATAATTAATCTCTGAGTCTCTTTAGAAAATACAACCAAAAAATCTGTTTGAGTGTTTGTTTAACAAAAGTGTTTCTTGATGTTAAAAAAAGGCTTAAGGGCCCATTCACACGAGGGTGATTATCCGGTAATTCCCGCTAATTGCCAAAGGGCTAGAGCTTCTTAAAGTGCTAGCGCAACATTAACCCTACGGCAGTGATCTCGCTGCGCAATTGCCGCCGATTGTGGGCGTTTCACTATAAACGGCAATCGCAAAATGTGTTGCCTGCAGCATTTTCTCACGATTCAGAAGCGATCGTGATACAGTGCTTATAATTGGAGCCTCGTTCTCATTAGCCAAAACAGTAATAATTCCTTTTTTTGTATAGTGCTTTTCTCCTATCGGACTCAAAGCGCTTGTGAGGCAGCCACTAGAGTAGGTAGCAGCTCAGTAGGTAGTAGCTGTGTTAGGGAGTTTCGCCCAAAGAACTCCTTACTGAATAGGTGCTGGCTTACTGAACAGGCAGAGCCGAGATTCGAATCCAGGTCTCCTGAATCAGAGGCGGAGCCCTTAACCATTACACTATCCAGCCAGTAACAACAAAAGACACTACCTGGCTAGGATTTTCTGGTGAATCGCTCCCTTTTTGTCATCATAAGCACAATGGGTGTCACATTCATGACAGTGTGAATGTGAGACGACCATACCGACGGGTTATAGGAGACTGACCTAGCTAGCAGTCCAACGGCATTTCAGCTAGTAGTAAAACTGTCTCGTCATTTTAACCCGGCAGGAAAACGCAGCCCGGAGTACAGCCTCCATCGGTAAGGTCCTCTCACATTCACGCTGTCATGAATGTATAAACAGCTTGGTGATTTATTTTTTAAACTAATTCTTAACCAGGGATGCTCACCGGATGCATTCACTCGTGATTACTCGGGATTCAAATGAGGTTTATTTGGTGCAGGTGTGCGGCGGGGATACAAGGGGTTATTTCTGTGGTACTTGTTTTAAACATGGTTTTATCACATGTTCTGTGCAGCAGCTACAATATAACCTGTAAGCCTCTCATACTGTTTTGTTATTTTCGGTATACGCCTAACACAAAACGTCATGTGAGTGCAAATGCTAATTGCATTTGTGAGCACGGCTCTCCTACACAACACATTTCTCCACGTTGTCAGTGCAATGTTAAAGTAATTAACTGTGATGATTATAATAAAAGACACCTCATGACCTCTTTTCTCCTGCGTTGATCTTCTCTCTGTTTCTACAGGCTTCCTGGAAGGAGAGGAACTTGCGAAAGGACCATATGTTGAGCACGCTACAGGTGAAGTAATAAAGAGGGTGAGGTGATTGCGTTTTGAGCGTCACCACCTTTGGCAAGAAAGACAACAGGAGAGTAATTGGGAGACGAAGCTGAAAGACAGCAATTAACAGTGTTTGCTTTCCTTGCGTAGATTACTCCGAATATATCCCTACCATGACTGAAGGCTCATTCCTCATTCCACAAGCCTCTTACATGCACTCTGAGCGGTAAATAAAAATGAAATTTGGACTTACCTGGGGCTTCCTCCCCCCGTAGGCCACAAGGTCCTCCAGCATCCTCTTCTTCGCTCTCCTGGCCTTGCTGACGACTCTGGTAGTCACATGTGTGCGCCCCTGCCATGTCATCATTTTGGTCACTGTAAGCCTCCTGCACATGCGCAGTTCTCTAAAGACTGAACCCCGCATGCGCAGGAGGCTTACAGTGACTGGCGTGATGATGTGACTGGCACAGGGAGGTAGTAGTTGTAGTAGTAGACATTAGACTATGACTATGGTAGGATGAGATTCTGAGCTCCTCTGAGGACAGTCAGTGACATGACTATGTACTCTGTAAAGTTCTGCAGAAGATGGCATTGCTTGCTATAGTAATACATAATATTAATAAGGTAGGACATTAGACTATGACTATGTCCTCAGAGGACCTCATACACTAATCCTACCATAGTCCTAGTCTAATGTCCTACCATGTTATTATTATTATGTATTTTTATAGCACCATGGGTGTAACAATAGGGGCTGCAGCCCATGCGCCCGTGGGAAGGCCAGGAAGGTGCACGGAAGATATGTAGCTGCCGCTGCCCGCCGCTGCACACATATGGTTATTGAAGCTGGAGGGGAGCGCAGAGGGGAGTGCCCGAGGTGAGGGGGGGGACCATCCCCCCTCCCCGCCGAGTGTGGCCATAGTTTTCCCCTCATGCAGCAACCCCTTTCAGCCCCCCCAAAACGGCCCTGAGTGGGTCCCAGGGGGGGGGGGGGTTGTTAGGGGGCTTGCTCAAAATTTCTGCAGGGGGGCCCGATGGGTCTTAGTTATGCCCCTGTATAGCACTGAAATCTTCTGCAGCACTTTACAGAGTACATAGTCAGGGGAGCTCATACCCTAATGCAGTAGCGTCCCTACCATAGGGCGGCAGGGGGCGCCCCGCACCGGGTGTCGGGCGCCCCAGGGGGTGTCATCAAGGCCTCCCACAGAGGCCTGTGCAGGACAGGAGGGGGAAGCAGCACACAAAAAGAGGGGTGGCGGGGAAAGCGGCGGGGAGGGGGGCCGAACCCCCCACCTCCCTCACCTGGGTCCCCTCCTTCTGGCGCTTCCCCCTCCTAATTAGTAGCAGCGGGCAGCAGCGGGCAAGAGGACTTACTCACCTCCTTCCTGCGTTCCAGGCGATGGCAAATAGTGTCATCGTCCCGTGACGCTGGTCTCCGCCTTCTCCACCGCTCACTGTGCTTCCTGATTGGCGGAAGCACAGTGAGCAACAGAGAAGTCGGAGACCAGTGTCGCGTGAGGATGACGCTATGCGCCACCCGGTATCGCCAGGAGCAGGTGAGTGAGTCTTCTTCGCCGCTCCTGCCCGCTGCTGCTAATTAGGAGGGGGAAGCGCCAGAAGGAGGGGACCCAGGTGAGGGAGGTGGGGGGTCCGGCCCCCCTCCCCGCCACCCCTTCTTCCAGGCTTTCCTCACACTGGGGGCAACTAAACTAGCTATACTGGGGGCAACTATACTGGGGGCAATTATACTAGCTATTCTGGGGGCAATTATACTAGCTATTCTGGGGGCAATTATACTAGCTATTCTGAGGGCAATTATACTAGCTATTCTGGGGGCAACTGTACTGACTATACTGGGGGCAACTAAACTAGCTATACTGGGGGCAACTAAACTAGCTATACTGGGGGCAGCTATACTGGGGGGCAGCTATACTAGCTATACTGGGGGGCAGCTATACTAGCTATACTGGGGGCAGCTATACTAGCTATACTGGGGCAGCTATACTAGCTATACTGGGGGCAGCTATACTGGGGGCAGCTATACTAGCTATACTGGGGGCAGCTATACTGGGGGCAGCTATACTGGGGGCAGCTATACTGGGGGCAACTATACTAGCTATACTGGGGGCAGCTATACTAGCTATACTGGGGGCAGCTATACTGGGGGCACCTATACTAGCTATACTGGGGGGCAGCTATACTAGCTATACTGGGGGCAGCTATACTAGCTATACTGGGGGCAGCTATACTAGCTATACTGGGGGCAGCTATACTAGCTATACTAGGAGCAGCTATACTGGGGGCAGCTATACTAGCTATACTGGGGGCAGCTATACTGGGGGCAGCTATACTGGGGGCAACTATACTAGCTATACTGGGGCAAATATACTAGCTACACTGGGGGCAAATATACTAGCTATACTGGGGGCAACTAAACTAGCTATACTGGGGGCAACTAAACTAGCTATACTGGGGGCAACTATACTAGCTCCACTGGGGGCAACTATACTGGGGGAAACTGTACTAGCTCCACTGGGGGCAGCTATACTGGGGGAAACTGTACTAGCTCCACTGGGGGCAGCTATACTGGGGGAAACTGTACTAGCTAATACTTTAAAATACAGTTAGCTCCGCCCTCATTTGGTCATGACCACACCCATTTTTTTTTGCTGCTGAGCACGCCACAGGTTGTGGCCACGCCCATTTTTTAGGGGGGGGGGGGTGTCTTTTAATACCCAGCACCGGGTGCCAAATGCCCTAGGTACGCCACTGCCCTAATGCTACCAGTCAGTGACAGGACTGTGTACGCTATAAAGTGCTGCAGAAGACATCAGTGCTATATAAATACATAATAATAAGAGTATGGCAGGAAATTAGGCTATGACAATAGTAGAATTAGATTGTGAGCTCCTCAAGAGCAGAAAATCAAAAAGTGAACACAGGCAAATTCTAAGGTAGGGATGTGCGAGAATATTCTTGCAAATGTTGAGACCGTCCTGCTAAGTGAGAGTGAGGTATGCAGGCGTTAACTTACCTATCCACCACCCTCCTATTTCCTAAGAGCCATATCAATCCATGCCACACAGCGATAAAGACCAACTTAGAGCAAATCAATTCAGTTATTATTATTATTTATTACCTTTATATCGCCACAGCACTCTACAGAGTATAATGTCTTGTCAATTAATGTACCTGAGATGGGGCAAAAGGAAAAATGTATACATACCTGCTGTGGCTTCCTCCAGCCCCCCTCCAGGCGGCTACCTGGATTCTCTGCAATTGGCCCTGGAAATCTTCCAGTCAGGGCCAGTCAGTCTGCATCTGCACAGTAGTTCTCACAGGTGCAGAACGCTCCTGGCCATACGAGTGTGATGGGGCCACACATGAGCAGTACTCCCTGGACTGGAGGTCTAAACTTGCACGCACTAACTTAGCGAGCGAAACTTTGCGCATCCTAAAGGGCTTTAGACATGCTAAGGGGCTTTAAGGCATGCTAACTACATTAGCACCCATTTGTAAATCAAGCCCTAAATGTTTGTTGCCTTTAATTTCTAGAATAACCATTAAAAGATATATTTTAATTGTGCATTTAGAGGCCAAATATTCCAACAGGATTGGATTGCAACTTAGAACTAACCTGAGGCAAACCTTGGGTGAAAAAATCTAATAATTACCTAATGAGAGGGAAGCCTCTGGGTCCTCTAAAAGCTTCCTATTCTGTCCTTCAGACCTCTGTTGCTGAACGCCAGAACGTCAGAGCCACACTCCTCTTCTGGTTTGAGCAACCAACCTCTAGAAGAACCAACCTCTGTTGCAACCAAACAAGAATGGCTGCTCCTTCAAAGTAGCACAGAGACGCTCGTGCATTAACGGCTTTGGCTCACGGCTTAGGCTCGGCGCAGGTGTAGTATCACCGTACTCATGTCTGAAGAGTAGTGTGGGCCCAAAGTTCCTACCGACAAGCTCTTTCTTCTGGGGTATGCAGATGCAAATATACAAGCTCTCCCCAAAAAAGACCACAGCAGGTTTATCGAAACAGATTTCCAAAAAGTTAGCTGCCAAGGTAACCACTCCAAAGCAGATGACCAAATTGCAATAAATCCTTAGCGCTCATTCAATGGAAAGCGTTCACTCCAAATATATGGTGCCTGCAGTCACTTATGCTCATGTAAACAGGTCAACAGGTCAACACCACCAAAGAAATAAACAAGTGGGTAAGTCACTTTGTCAAACATATATATAAAAGTTTAACCTCCTTGGCGGTAACCCCGTGTGTGACACGGGGTAAGCCGCCGGCGGGTGTCGCTCAGGCCCTGCTGGGCTGATTTACATCATTTTTTTTTTCAAACACGCAGCTAGCAAAGTGCTAGCTGCGTGTTTAGTCTGATCGCCACCGCCCGCCGCCAATACGCTGCTACCCGCCGTGGAAACAGCCCCCCCCCGCATACCCCTTGCGCAGCCTGGCCAATCACGGCCAGGCTGCTCTATGGGGTGGATCGGGATTCCCTGTGACGTCACGACGTCGGCGACGTTCGTTGCTATGGCGACGGGGGAAGCCCTCAAGGAAATCCCGTTCAGAACGGGATTTCCTTATGGGCAAGCGGTGCCAGCGGCGGTCGGTAGGTATGGGGGGGACGCCGCAGGGAGGGGGGAAGCATGTAGCTAGCACTAGGCTAGCTACATGCTAAAAAAAATAATATTTTGAAAAAAACCCTCCCGCGGCCGCGCAGCCGAATTTATCATACCGCCAGGGAGGTTAATACAGGTCTTACCCAGTTGAGGACCAAAGGCTTACACCCCCCCCACCCCCCACCCAGTGACAAGGCTAGTGTGCTGCACGGCCATACAGCTTAGCAACCAAATGAGTCTGCCCCCCCTTTTCTGCCCACCAACAGAGCTTTCTGGGGGAGGAGATTAGTGAGGATTGTGCATGCGGATGCACACGCATCATTGCTTCAGTGACAGAGCGGCGATTTATAGTGTAATTTATGGTGTGTTTTACTCTGTGACGAAAGTAAAATTAATACATGTGTCTTAAATTTTACAAATTCTTGTGGTAGTTGTCCTTAAATATCAATCAGAAGAAAAGGAGGAGATGGGCACAGCTTCTAAAATACCCTTTATTGTGGGTGGGTTGACACAAAAAAACTTACAGCAGTGGGGGGAAGGAGAAGTCTGACAAGTCTGACAGCTGTTTCGCAGGGACTAGCCTTGCTTCATCAGAGATGTCTCTGATGAAGCAGGGCTTGTCCCTGCGAAACAGCTGTCAGACTTGTCCTTCCCCCACTGCTGTAAGCTTTTTTGTGTCAACCCAGCCACAATAAAGGGTATTTTAGCAGCTGTGCCCATCTCCTCCTTCTCTTCTGATTGAAATTGTGGTCTACCATTGGAGCACGCTGCAGGTAAGCCCAGTGTGGCAGTATCCACCCCTGTTGCATTTCGTGCAAGTGCTTTCTTCTCTTTATATTTGCATTGGTTGTCCTTAAATATATAGGCCCTGATTCACTAAAGGGTGTGAAGTGTTAGCACACCACTGAAAAGGCGCTTAGGACGTGAAAACGGCCGCTAATATGTGCAACAAGCGTTCACGCGCGAAAAGTTTAGCGCTGAGTAGTGCACCCAAAACGTCAGACTGGTGTGTGCGAAAAGGTCGCACCATCCGCGTGCAAAATAGCCTGAACAGCCATTTTGCACGGAAACGGTGCGACGTTTCGGGCGCACCGGATAGCGCGCAATCACTAACAGCTTTGCCTGTGCAAACTACTTAGCACCCTAGTTTGCACGTCCAAAGCCTTAAGACATGCTAACTGAGTTAGCACCGGTTAGTGAGTAGAGGCCATCATCCTTTTGCTTTAAAAATTGGATTTTTTTCCCTTTTATGTATTCCGTGGGAAATAAGGTAATGATTCCTGATCCTACATAGATAAAACAGAAACATAAATATTGCAATGTATGTTTTCCTTTTATCTCAATACTGATATAAGATTTATAATGGATGTCGGAGATAGCGCTGGTTATGCCATTTCCTTATTCACATTGACCTTGTTTAATGTTTATTTATGTAGGCTTTTTTATGTTTCCTTTCATGATATAGTTCTCTCTCCTGAAATGTTAAGCATGTTGTGATTCTGCAAAATGAATATTGTCCTTGTGTAGATGGATGTAGATAACAGCAAAAAAACACATTCAGGAGGCCTTTGTTACTTATGATTACTAAGCAGAAACGTACTCGACCCAAGCTACTGGGATAAAGAAAAATGTCCCCCTCTCCCTAAATGACCTGCAGAAATTGGAATAAGGGTTTCATTACATGTGAGATAAGCCAAGGCACTCCATTTGTGTATCAATACCACTCTTCCCAAGTTTTGAAAATAATTACGTCGGGAGAAGTAACGGATATCAATCACGCAATTCTTCACACTACAAAATCCCCAGTAAGCTCATGGTGAGCAAAGTGATGAGCGAAAATGCCAATACTCTTATCACAGTGTCATTAGGGCCTTGCTGTAACATAGATTGTAGTGTAACTATTTCAACTAATGTACCCGTTTTAAACTTGAAGATTGTACACAAATGTAAGCAGACTGCAGAGTGGTGCAGCAGAAGTGTGCTGGGCCCATAACCCAGAGGTTTATGGATCAAAACCAACCTCTGCTAGGCATGATTTCATTTTTACACCTTGCTTTATCGCATGGGCAAAACGGTTTCCATAGTCCTGTAAGAGAGGGGGTAATAAGTGCCCTGCCTTAACATAGATATTACAGTAGCTAAGACTACTCCTGGGCCTTTCTTGTAGTTGAAGAGATGAGTGAACTGTGACAACAGACTTAAAAAAACAAAAACAAAAAAAAACAGCAAACAGAGAAGCTTCGCCATATTGGAGCATTGGATTTGGTCTTAAGCCAATGTGTTGTAAGACACAAGTAAGCTTTAGGTTAGCAGGAATGGTTACATGGCCACCTAGCTTTTCATCCTTCTCAGGCCAGCTAGGCTGGCTTTAACCTGTAGTGTTGGTGGTATAGTGGTGAGCATAGCTGCCTTCCAAGCAGTTGACCTGGGTTTGATTCCTGGCCAATGTATGTGAGCATGCTTTTGACACCCTACAAATCCCTGGAAGACAAGATCCTCCTCCTCTGGAGGGAAAGGAGGGAAGGAGAAAATTACACTTCCTGATACGTGTATACACATGCAAGATGTGGTAAAGCAGTTTAGGCCTGCAATTCAAAATTCACTGTGATATCTGACCTTAATACAGTGGTTGGCATCAAATCTAGTTTTTTTATTGAGACTTTTGAGGTGTATCCCACTCAAGCATGTCTCCGTCCAGGTATTAGACCGCTTGAAACAACTTTTCCATCATTTTACTAGCCAGCATAATTTTTTCTAAATTTTCAAGTTCGCCTCTCCATTTAAGTCTATTGCGGTTCACGAAAGTTGGCGCGAACCAAACTTTCACGGTAAGTTCATGAGCCGGGTTCGCGAACCTAAAATCAGAGGTTCGGCCCATCTCTAGTTACAGACAGTAATAGCAGTCTAACAGTTCAATGTCATTCATGGAAGTCAGATGACTATAAGTCTAGACGCTAGATGGTGCGGTTTAAACAAACTTGAGGTAATGAACAAGCCAAGAGTCAAAACACAGGAAACCAGGCAGCCAAGTGGATAACCCAGAGATCAGGCAAAGATTTAGTCACAACAAGCAGAGGTAAGTAGAGACAGAAATCCAAATGGGGTCAACTGGTCAAACAAGGTCATAATGAGAGTTCAATCCGAATCACTCTCTAGCAGCTAGCACTCAGCAACTAACACTATCATGGGAGTCACGGGCACAGAACAGGGCAGACCTTTATTGGGGCATACATGGATCAATGGGTGTGTCCACAAGTCCCAAGAGCCACTGGCTGCTTGAACAACAGAATGGACATTTAGGCACTTTTGACCAGCAAGGAACAATTGCCCACCATTGGCTGATACCTCTGCCTGTGGGAATAAGATTGACATGTAGCCCCACATGCCCGACTAAAGATATGCTGCTCAGCCTCTGGGAATGCTGCACCAGGCAGCAGAGGGCACTAGCTGTTTGAACCAACACCCAGAAGAGCCGAAGTGCGCAGGAACGCCGGAGCGGTGAGTGCATGACAGTTTGGGAAGAAACGTCACTTTCCTGGAAATGAGCTTCTGGATACTACCAGGCAGTCCACTTTCAGTGTGCTTATTGCAAAAGGAAGAGGCTTACAATCCACAAAACATTATGCATTGCTAATTATTGATAAATTACATTATATATGGATTGAACAATGGAAGAGTGAGCTAAGGCTTTAATTGCTTTGTCCTATTTTATTGCAACAATTACAATAATAAGTTAATCTATCCAGGTCTTCTGTATACCATTGCTTCTTTGTTTATAGAAAGACAGGCTGGAAAGAGACAATAATCTTAAGCCGCTTGATAAATCGAAGCTAATAGCATTGCCGAATTATTCAAATACATGTGCATATATTTTTCACAATGTAATCTATAACATTAATCAATAGCAATAGCCCATTAAACATACATCTCCTAGCAGTTCCAGCCCATGCGCAGTGCAGGGTGTCTGGGCGAATCAACCTCGCACCCAGGTTGTGTGAATTTTCAGCTACAGAAATCATGACGTCTTAAAATGTATAGTCTTTCTTTTTCCCCCCTACATATGTAATTCATTTCTATAATTGCACAACAGCAACTTTTTTCTTCTTCTTCTTCTTCTGCTTTTCTTTTGACAGCAGTTTGTGGAGGGAGATGGAATGGACCGAACAGATTAAGAGAATGAATCAAGCAATATAATTATGGACTCGAGCATGCATTTATTTTGTTTAACAAAACCGGGCTATTAATAGGCCTCCCACTCGCTCTCCTTGAAGCTCCCAGCTCTGTTGTGCTGCAGGTTTCGGTACTTTGAAAATTGGCTTTCTTTCACAAGTCTATTTTTGTCATGGAGCGATAGTCCTCCTCATTGAGTTTGCACAGTGTGTAGTTCAGGACATATATTTAGGTTTTATTTTGCTGTTTTCAGCACTCTGCACAGGCCTACCTGGCTAACCGACCTTCCTTGTCTCATTGCTGAAATAAAGTTGTGCAACAACGGGCATCTTGCGAGTAGTGTTGGCGTCCGGATTGGATAAATGTCCACTTTGTCATAAATATCTGTCATTCTGTTTGGTTCTGTCTGATCCAAATAATAACAATACACATCAGATAAGAGTAATTACACAAGAGATAACCTAAGTTTGGAGGAGACTGAACGTCTAAAACGTACCTTTTAATAACTATGTTAAAACCTTTAGGTTGTTACAAAACATTGGTTGGTTAGTGATAATGACATAGCAGTGGATTGAGGTAATAGTAGCAATAGAGCTCCCTGTTAGCATCACTGGGGTTTATTAATCTCATTTCCCACTGCAAGACAGATGTACTTACACCACCCAACAGAAAAACCCTTCATGTTTCACCCCCTTATAATTGGGGGCTTCATCAGGGGTTCATTAAAGAGACACTATCGATTAACATGTTTGTTTTTTTCAATTGAGATAGGAAATGTTTGGGAAGTGTTGCTAAAGATGGCCATACACTGGCCCGATTCGCGGCCGTTTCGACAGCAGATTCGATCCTGGGATCGAATCTGCTGCCAATTGTTCGCGCTAAACGCACCCGCCGATCCGATTTCCTCCCGAAATCGGATCGGTCCGTCGATCGCGCCGTGCGGGAAATTACCCTCGATCGCCCACGGGTAGGGAGCGCGTCGCTAGCAGCGGCCGATCCGATCAGGTATACATTACCTGACGCTGGCTCCCGGGCGTCTTCTCCGCATCTTCTCCGCGCTGCACCCACTCCATCCCGGCGCTTCCTGTCACTGCAGTGACCAGGAAGTTCAAATAGAGGGCGCTCTATTTGAACTTCCTGGTCACGGAGTGACACAGGAAGCGCCGGGATGGAGCGGGTGCAGCGTGGAGAAGATGCGGAGAAGATGCCCGGGAGCCAGCGTCAGGTAATGTATGCGCAGGGGGGGGGGGACAGGCGGCAGCGGCGGCTCCACAGATTGTGATCGGTTTCAGGCTGAAATCGATTCACAATCTGTTTGCAGTAAAGGCAGCCATACGATCCCTCTCTGATCAGATTCGATCAGATAGGGATCTGTCAGCTGGTCGATCTAATGGCAGATCGACCAGTGTATGGCTACCTTAAGAGTTGGTGTATACATCTGAATCCTTATCTCTCTGTTTACTGTTATCTAATCGCTTTCACACTTTTCTGATGTCAGTCTGCTGAAATTCTGACGGCAGACTTAGTCATGAGTGGAGGGGAGAATTCCCTTCACAGTGCATCATTAACTCTGTGTTCAGAGAGCTCAGTCATAGACAGGCAGAGCTTTCTCTCACAGAGATCAAAAGAAATGTATTATGTGCAACATAAACATCTGTAATTGTGTGTGTGAAACCTGATATATGAAAACAAAAGTGTGTCAGGTAATCTGCTTCAATATTACACTGTTCTTAGCATATCAGACTGCAGAGATTCATACCTCTGCACATGAGACATTCCAAACATAACTAAAATGTAAACACAATGAATTAAAGCTTTTACCTCTGATATTTAACATGAAAAGTAGGAAAATGTTTGCACAGCTACTTAGACATTATTTGTACATTGTCATTTTAGAACACATGATTTGATAGAGTTCCTTTAAGTGCTCATGCTGAAGTGTCCTGTGCTAATGTGAAAAAGTCTATCTATACATACAACATTACATTATATCATGCAAAAAAAAAAAAAAAAAGACAGCCTTTCGGCTCTCTGGTTGCTATAAAAGCTGAAAGGCTGCCATTTTGTTGTGATATGATTTAAAGTGGTATAAAACCCCAACATAATATTCAATAAAAACATGTTTTCCTACTTTTTATATGCCATACGGTTATCATATTTGCTTTTGTGCATAAGAATTAGTATTGATTTAGAAAATATACGTTCCCAAAGTACACTTTTTTTTGCTCTGAAAGCTGCCTTTTGTATTTTATCTATAACTGCTTTATTCATGTTCTAACAAGCAGAAATGCTTTCTGAATTGTCTAACTTTGTGTTGGAGAAGTATTTATTTACATTCCTCACTTGATACAATTAAACACAAGATAACATTATCTACAACTTCGGATGCGTCCAGATTTCTCTGCACTGAACTTTTAAGTCCTGTGTGTAACCCTTTTTTTAATGCTGTTCTAGTAAAAAAAAATGCTGGTTGTATAAAATACGCTGTAAATAATCTATTAGAGCAAAGAAGAAATGCTGGGGTTCATTCCGCTTTATTGTTGTATGTATAGATATACTTTTGCACTTTAACACAGGGCACTTCAGCCCGAGCACTTAATGTACCCCTGACAAAGCCCCAATTTTAAGGTGGGGTGGTGAAACATGTAGGATTTTTCTGTTGGGTGGTGTAACTATATCTGTCTTGCAGTGTAAAGTGAGGTTAACCGCAGTGGCTTTAACAGGGGGTCTATTGCTACAATTACATGAATCCCCTGCTATGTCATTATTATCACAAGCAATGTTGCAATGTTTTGTGACAACCTATGGTTTTAACAAAGTTATTAAAAGTTAAGGATAAAGGGGAAAGAGGCGCCCAGAGAAGATAAAATGCTATAAACACAAATAAAATTGTAAATAAAAATAGAGGTGGCTTACCACAATGAAGACAAATTCACTCATTATTAGAATTTTATTGCACTGGCAATGCGTTTCATGGGTGCATACTCACTTCCTCAGACCAAATAGCAGTGCCTAATAATGCTTGTAGCCACCAATAATTCGCCTTATTTGTGTCTACAAGCACTATTAGGCACTGCTATTTGGCCTGAGGAAGTGGGTATGCACCCACGAAACGTGTTGTCAGTGCAATAAAATTTTATTAATGCGTGAATTTGTCTTCATTTTATTTGTTTTTAACGCATTTTATCTTCTCTGGGGCGCCTCTTTCCTCTGTGCCTTCACCCTCCTTTCGGAGGGGGATCATCCCTCTTTGACCAGGTAAGGTCATTTAAAGTTTGCTTTTTATTAAGAGTGTGACCATCACCAGCTCCCTCTGGTCACCCGAGTGGAGTCGGGGTTATACATCTCCACGTGCTTCTAGTGGTCGCTTGTCCTTCTGCAACCCACCTCTGTGAGTATAATCCATCCACATATTTTATATACCTTTGGTATTGTGGCACACTGCACCATTTGGGCTCCTGTTGTCTCTGTGCTTTCTTTTTGCAGGGTGCAATTTTGACAGCAGAACAAATACAGTAAAGAACAAAAAATAGAGTTGAGGTATAGAGGCTCAATAATGACAATCAAGTGTAAAACATAGCTTTTAATTACAATATTTCTTAGTAATGAAATGTGACACAGCGCAGTACAAAAATAGTCCTTAAATCCCGTTTAGTTCCAACACAACATAGCCTAACGCACGTTTCACAGCCTTGAACATGGCTGCTTTTTCAGAGGCATAATTTTAAAAGTTTGTAGATAGTGATTAACCTCCCTGGCGTTGTGATTATTTCTAGATTTTAGGGTCTAAAAACGGTGCAATTCTTCAGCATGTTTTTAGATGCTAAAATCGAAAAAATAAAACAGGCCGAATAGAGATCTGTAGCGGTACAGCATTTACTCATCTCCCTGGGATCAAACGCTGCAATTCTCTCTCCATCCTCCGGGTGGTGCTGTAAACCTGTGGGGAGATTGCCGGCTGTCGTCATGATGACAAGCTGCAATCTCAGCAGGGGATGCAGAGCCTCTGAAGACAGGAAGCAGAATGGCTTCCTGGCATCTGGATCCCAGGGGTGGGGGCGGCAGGAGGAGTTAAAACACCTGCTGCGTGCTGCACTCTGCATAGAGCTCCCGGCGGCTTCTATGAGTCAGACTCAGGGTTACCGCTCCTGACTACTTTTTTTTTCTACCCCGAGCCTGAATCAAGGTACCACCAGGGAGGATAAGGAGAGGTAAAAACATACAATATGGAGTTCTAATGTACTATCCTCTTTGGAATGTTCCAAGCATTCTTATCATCCAATTTGCATGTTGTTCAATCGGTATTATATAGCAAAAGTATGACTATAGCCGGAATTAAATGGCATAAAGTCAATGTAAATAGTTAAAAAATGGCGTTCCATCTGTAAGACAGTTTCTGCAGCATGAATGATAATGCGACAAATGGCATGGCTAAACACAGCAAAATTATGTCTCTGAAGAAATGGCCATGTTGAAGGCCATGCAACATGCGTTGGGCTATGTGCTGCGTCACTTTTGATTACTAACAAATACGGTAATTAAAAGCTATGTTTTAAACTTGATTTTCATTATTAAGCATCTAAATCCTCACCTTTTTGTTCTTTACTAGAGATGGCCCGAACCTCCGATTTTCGGTTCGCGAACCGCGAATGCGAACTTCTGCAAAAGTTCGGTTCGTGCAAACTTTCACGAACCGCAATAGACTTCAATGGGGAGGCGAACTTTAACCTGCCTGGCGTTCTATTAAGATCGCCAGGCAGGCTGCGGGAGGGTTTTTTTTTAATTAAAAAAAAACTATTTCATGCAGCCAACTGAAAGTTGGCTGCATAAAAGCCCACTAGGGGGCGCTCCGGAGGCGTTCTTCCGATCGCCTCCGGCGCCCAGAATAAACAAGGAAGGCCGCAATGAGCGGCCTTCCTTGTTTTGCTTACATCGTCGCCATAGCGACGAGCGGAGTGACGTCATCGACGTCAGCCGACGTCCTGACGTCAGCCGCCTCCGATCCAGCCCTTAGCTTTTTGTTCCGGCTACGCTGGGCTCAGGCGGCTGGGGGGACCCTCTTTCGCCGCTGCTCGCGGCGGATCGCCGCAGAGCGGCGGCGATCAGGCAGCACACGCGGCTGGCAAAGTGCCGGCTGCGTGTGCTGCTTTTTATTTCAGCCAAATCGGCCCAGCAGGGCCTGAGCGGCAGGCTCCGGCGGTACTGGACGAGCTGAGCTCGTCCAGACCGCCCACCAGGTTAAAAACTAGAAACACTTATGCTGGCCACAAATGTGATGGAAAAGATGTTTCAAGGGGTCTAACATCTGAGTTTTTGCATGGATGAGTGGGATACAAGCCTAAAGTCCTGGGGAAAATTACAGATTTGACGCAAAGCAGCGTTTTAAGGGCAGTAATCACATTGAATGCTAAATTGCAGTCCTAAAGTGCTTTAAAACATCTTGCATGTGTATATATCAATCAGGGAGTGTAATTAGAGTACTGATTCACACTGAAACACCAAACTCAGTGTGTAATGCACCGCAAACAGCTGTTTGTGTAGTGACGGCCGTGATGGACTGGTACGCACCATGGCGAGAGTGCAGGCCGTGGCGGTTTTCAAGCCCATATGGTCGCCGGGCTGTGGTAGCTCAATGACAGAACAACAGTGACTGTCAAGCTGATCAAATTTGGTCTGTCCACAATGAAGCAACGACCTTATTATCTTGGGTGTGCCCCCCACCCCCGAGACACTCATATAGCCGTCGGTCATTGCTTCATTGTGATACAGAGTATGGAGCAGCAGTGTGTGTACAGAGCATGGAGCAGCAGCATGTGTACATAGCATGGAGCAGCAGCGTGTGTACAGAACATGGAGCAGCAGCGTGTGTACAGAGCATGGAGCAGCAGCGTGTGTACAGAGCACGGAGCAGCAGCGTGTGTACAGAGCACGGAGCAGCAGCGTGTGTACAGAGCATGGAGCAGCAGCATGTGTACAGAGCATGGAGCAGCAGCATGTGTATAGAGCATGGAGCAGCATTGTGTGTACAGAGCATGGAGCAGCAGCATGTGTACAGAGCGTGGAGCAGCAGCGTGTGTGTACAGAGCATGGAGCAGCAGCGTGTGTGTACAGAGCATGGAGCAGCAGCGTGTGTACACAGCATGGAGCAGCATTGTGTGTACAGAGCATGGAGCAGCTCTGGGGAACATGGCAGAAAACAGAGTCAGAAATGGGCACAGCTCTGTGCCCTGTTGTCTGAATGCTTCACTTTCCCTATCATTAGCAATGTTGGCTGTCCTCATTATCTGTATCCATGCTCCTCATCGGTCCCTACGTAGGTCGGTCACACGGGAAATTGCATTATGTGTACACAGCATGATGTCCAACCATATTATTATACTGTATTGTGTGTGGCTGAGGGAGACCTTTCAGGAATCCCCCCCTTGAAAATCCTAGGTTTGCCCCTGTGCTAGTAGGGGTACATTTTACATATAACTTTACTGGACTTTAGTGCATCAGGTCCAATCCAGTGGCATCCATCTGAAGAAAGGTTTGTTTGGTATATACTGTATGTTACGGCCAAAACCAGAAATCGGCCAATTCTAGAATTGGCCGGCTGTTTCTAGAACTGGCCGATTTGACGTTGGCCAAAGTCCAAAATGCTGGGAATTTCTGACATTGGCCGGCCAGTTCTAGAAACGGCCAAAGTCAGTCGGCCAAAGTCCAAAACGCACAAATCCTAGAACATCCCGGGTCCTGTCCAGCACCATGAATGCCACTCAGAACTACCTCTCTGCTCTGAAAGATACGAAACAGCATAATCTTTAAAGAAAAGCACTTCTTTGTTACAGCTGAAACAAATCCTGCTTTCATGGGAGCAGACCTATTGTTATCATCCTGTGTTTACCAATTAGCTGCTCTGCTGTGGTAGAGAAGATTCCTGAGCTGTCATAGCTGAGAGATCAAATTACAATGGTGATTAGTCACAGATGAGGGTGAATTGGATGGGCTACAGTCTCTAAATACATACAGGATGCATTTCTCTATAGTAGCATGGTATGGAGCAGGCAGGGCTAAGTCCTAGGATCGAGGAGGCAACTGATGGTTGGTAGTGGTTCCTCACCTTGATCTATGTGGGTGAAGGGCCAGCTGGTGGGCTCAGCAGTGAGGAGGGTGACTTTTCTTCCTCAAGAAGAAGACCGGGAGGTGGCAGAGCAGGCTGGGAGGCGGCAGACACGGAGCCTGTGTGAGCCTGCTGCACGTGGGAGGCTAACCTGAGTAACCTCTGTTCTTCTCAGCACAGCAGCAGTCCGGGCAGCAGCGATGGATGGGTCAGCACTACAGGCAGCAGCAGGCATGTTCTTCCATGGAAAGACAAGTTAGTACAGCACGTGGGCGGCCAAGTCTTGTGTCCTTAGCGGCGGTGCTCTGACAGCCACGGGGTGCTACTGTTTGGATGCAGAGCTCAGCAGTAGGAGGCATGCCCGTTCCCCCGGGGCAGAGGAGGCGAGCTCGAGATGATGAACCAGCCAGGGCAGAATTCCTGATGTTCGTCCCAGGCCCTCCAGGACTTGGATGGCAAGGGAAACACCACTGTGGGCCAAGGCTAGATGGCGGCAGAGAACAGCTGGCAAGACAGTGCGAGGAGCGGTGAGCTGACACAAGGCAGCGGGGACTTCGGGACTTGACCATCCACATCTAGCCAGAATGCGTTCTGGCCGGCCAAAAAGTCCCCACTTCGCACACTGGCCGCTTGAGCCGGCCATTTCTAGCTTTGACCGGCCAGAACCTGAAGTGGCCAGACTTTGGGTTCTGGCCGTAACATATATACCTTACTAGTCCCCACCAAAGCTGCAATAGTGGTGGTTAGAAATGTTAATAAAAAATGGCACCTTATGTGTGCTGCACCCCTGGGAGACATTCAGATGATCTCACTGAAGACAGTTGCTAGGTTCCCTCTGGTCCACTTGCGTGCATCAACATCTGATGTGAATCATCTATATATATAATAGAGTAAGTGCCTCAACCTTCGAGCAAGAAGAAGAAGTAGCGCCCCGCCCCCAGGGCGTGCCTCAACCTTCAAGCAAGAAGAAGTACTTTGCATGAAAAAAATTTATGCATACTCAAACACCAAGTTTAAGGCTTCTTTTCCAAGGACTGTTGAGCTGTGTGCTCAGCAAGCAGTTACCAGGCAGCAGTAAGCAGTTACCAGGCAGCAGTAAGCAGTTACCAGGCAGCAGTAAGCAGTTACCAGGCAGCAGCAAGCTGTTACCAGGCAGCAGCAAGCTGTTACCAGGCAGCAGCAAGCTGTTACCAGGCAGTAGTGAGCAGTTGTAAGAGTTTGAGAGGCATTTTACTGCCTATCAACTGTCCGTGGAAAAGAGGCCTACCCTAGCAAGTCTGGCTTTGCAAATCTGGCCTAATTGGCTATTCATGAGGCAATGCTCATGCAAATTTGCTTTTGCATGCCAAACTATGCAGGGTCAAAAAACCAATAAAGCGGTCGCCCTGCTGCATGCCAGTGATGAGCGAAAATGCAAAAATTTGTTTCGACTAATTTTTACCGAATTTTCGCCTAATTTCGTTTTGACAGGCAAATTATCCATCTAATTTTTTTCGCGTTAATTTTCGCCTAATGCCAGTCATTTTCGCGTTAATTGCGTATTATTGCGGACATTTTCCGCATAAGGGCATTAGGGTCCGCATTCAGAGAAGTTTCTTGCGCATTATTGCGGACATTTTTCCGTATAAACGTCCGCATAGACTGAATTTCCATGCGGATTATTGTGAACATTTTTCCGCATAAGGGCATAAGCATCCGCATACAATGAATTTTCGAAAACGCAAATATTTCTGAAGATTTTCGTGAAAATTCGCCAAAAATGAAAACGGGATTTTCGATGCGAAAATGACTTAGGCGAAAATTCGCAAGCAACACTGCTACATGCTACATTAGCACTATCCAGGAGCGCCACGGGGAGGATTCCCAATGCCCCCTTTTTATACAACCAGGGGGACCGCAGGGTCCCAGGCTCTCTCACTGCCTGGGAACCACAGCGGCACCCCGGAGGGGGAGGCTGGGTGGCGCAGGCGACCCCCCCCCCCAAGCGTGGCCAGTGCCGGGGAGAGCCGTCTGCACCCACCTCCCAATATTAAAAACAGGCGCTTACCTTAACGTCCATTGCGTTCTGCTTCATGCGTGTTCCTGCAAAAAAAATCAGTTTCTGCAAAATGCATTCATAGTCTATATCTGCAGATCTCATGCTGGGCATACACGGTATGTTTTCTACCATGTAATCGAGCCGTGTCCGATACCCCGCCGGATTGATTCTGCACTCGATACCGGCGGGCAGGACAAAAGAAGAAACGAGTGGAAAATAAGAAAGCGGGGACGAGCGGGAATCGATCCGGGCGCCCGCGGGGACGAGCGGGAATCGAGCCAGCGGCTCGATTACACGGTAGAAAACGTACCATGTATGCCCAGCATAATACACACCTTGTTTGACGGACATTCATCTGCAGATCAGACAATCATCTGCAGATCCAAAGATCCATCCTGGTTGATCTGATCTGCAGATGATTGTCCGTTAAACAAGGTGTGTATGAGATCTGCAGATATAGGCCTCAATTCACTAAGATCATGCTGGAGATAATAAGGCAAGTAAGAGAGTCATTCCTTAAGTTACCTCCTCTGTAGTTAATTTACCCCCTCTGTAGTTAAGTTACCTCCTCTGTAGTTAATTTACCTCCTCTGTAGTTAATTTACCTCCTCTGTAGTTAATTTACCTCCTCTGTAGTTATTTTCACATGCAGTTAATTAACAGCCTGTCTTTAGCTCTGTAGTTATTTTAAGGATTGGAGAGTTAACTTAAAGACAGAAGAGTTAACTTTAGGTTTGCCTGAGGTAAAATGTTTCCTGAATACTACATGCCTTATCACCATGGTAACAACTCTAGAAGAGTTATTAAAGACAGGAGATAATCTTAGTGAATTGAGGCCATAGACTATGAATGTATTTTGTAGGTACTGATATTTTGCAGATACTGATCTGTTGCATGTGTACAGCATCTTTGTGTGCAGCATCTTGCAAAGATTTCTATCTGATGGGGAGTTCAGCTCCATAGGATAGACTGTGTAGAGTATGGCTCTCATACTACACAGAAGGGGGTAAATTGTTCTGTGATCTTTGATTTTCCAAAGACTTTTATCTGATGTGTGTACCCACCTTTATTCTTTTTGTTTCAAGGTTGAGGCACGTACTCTATTCGATCTATTTATTATATTAGATAGATCGAAGATGCGGCATATGCTACGACACGGGTCGGCTAGTTCTGTATAAAGAAACAACGAAATGCAGCAAGATGACTTTCTTAGCACTTATTTTTTATTTTATTTTTTTTCGATTTTGGAAACGAGGCACTTAAACCGCATGGGCTAAGCCACTGATTGACATAAATTACAACTTGTCTACATAAGAAACGTTTTCTGCTACTAAAATTTGCCTTAATTTCTCTATCATCTCTTAGGTGCCCAGTAACAATACATTCCTGGTACAAAATGCTCTGTGGTGCATGCAATGTGTGAGTGGGAGAAGGATACAGAACAATGCAGTCATGCTTAAAAAAAAAAAACACAGCATATTTTTATCTGTCGCTTTTTCATTTGAATTAGAAAGGCCGGACTTTATAAAGTTAATGAAAGTTGGTCATATTCGACTTATTATATTCAAGGGATTTTAATCACCTTGATCTACTGACCCCCAAATTATCTGACTGATAAACTTCTGTTTGATTTCAATGGAAGGCATAAGCACAGTACTTACTTAGAGGACCTGAACGCAAAACTTCCTCTATGCTCTAAAAGATACACAACAGCATAATAACCTTTAAAGAAAACCATTTTTTGTTACAGCTGATACCAACCCTGCAATAATCCGCAGTGTGTGTACTTCCTACTTTCATAGAATCAGACATAGGGCTAACATCCTGTGTTTACAAATTAGCTGTTCTGCCTTTGCAGAGGAGATTTCTGAGATGACACAGCCAAAGAGATCAAATTACAGAGTTTATTAGTCACGGATAAAAGGGAATTAGATAGGCCAAAGATTCTTAACACATACAGGCAGGGACAGACTGACCATTTGGGCACTCGGGCATGGGCCGAGGGCTCGTGATTAGTGGTGGGCCCATCCTGGGGTGGTAGCGCAGTGAAGGGGGAGTGGACAATTCGGGCCATCTCTAGTCTGTTTTGCTATTTTAAAAATCTATGAAAGATTCAACTTCATGAACTAAGGTAAGCCAACACCGTCCTTCCAATATTTAATTATTTTACACTAGCTGATGACCCGGTGTTGCCTGGGTATGTATTTGTCTGGTGTTGGCTCCGCCCACTTTTTCTAACCATAACACACAAACACTCAATGACCAAGTTTGTGAGCTTTGGGGTCCTTGGCATCAATAATTTGAAAAAAAAATAAACAAATCAAATTAGCGGTTTGTGACTCCGCCCCTCTCCAGCACTTGAACCCCAGTCACCCAATGACCAACTGTAGCAGGTTTGAGGCATCTGCTATTAAGAGTGTAAAAATGGCAGCAATTTAAATATTCCCCTTGAAAATCAACAGGTGAATTTTGATTGGCTATTATAGGCTTCACCCACTGCCATGAATATTAATTTCTGTCACCCAGTGACCATCTGGGCAAAGTTTGAGAACCCTGCCATTAACAGTGTAAGAAAGCCTGCAGTTTATATTTTCCCAGTGAAATTTGTTTTTGGCTCTGCCCACTTTCTGACACACAGTCACTCAATGACCAAGTTTGTGAGCTTTGCGGTTTTTGGCATCAATTTGTATTTTCCCATGAAATTAAACAAATCTAATTGGCTGTTTGTGGTTCCACCCCCTTTTCTGAATTTGAACCCCAGTGACCGAATGATCAACTGTACCAGGTTTGAGGCTTGTGCCATTAACAGTGCAAGAATGGCAGCAATTTTAATATTCCCCTTGAAAATCAACAGGTGAATTGTTATTGGCTTTTTTAGGCTCCACCCACTTTTCTAAATATTAATCCCAGTCACCCAGTAACCAGCTGTGCAAAATTTGAGAACCCTGCCATTAAGGCCAAGTTCACATTATGAAACGCAGAAGACCGTGAGTTTGGAACGCAACGCATATAAACGCATGCCATCCGCGTTTCTATGCATTGCGAGGCTGATCCCATTCACTTTCAGTAAATGGGTCAGCCGCGCGTTTTGGGAAAAAAATCCATGCAACATGCGTTTCCGGAGCGCACTGGTCCGGAACACATGCAGTGTAAACATCAGACAGTGCACTGTCTGATGTCGTGCGTGTCGGCCTCCTGCACGCGTTGCTGAAATCCGGACGGCAAAGCGTGCAGTGTGAACACAGGGCCTCACAGTGAAGAAGGGCTGCAGTTTACATTTTCCCAGAGAAATCTGTTTTTTACTCCACTAAGATTTTGTAACCTTGACACTCAGTTACTCAATGACCAAGTTTGTGAGTTTTCGGGTTCCTGGCATCAAAATTGTGTGAATGGAAGCAGTTTATCCAGCAAAGAAATCTGATTGGCTGTTTGTGGCTCCGCCCCTTTATTGAATTTGTACCCCAGTCACTTAATGATGTAATGACTGTAGAAGGTTTGAGGCCTGTGCCATTAACAGTGTAAGAATGGCAGCAGTTTCAATATTCCCCTTGAAAATCAATAGGTGAATTTTGATTGGCTGTTGTAGGCTCCACCTACTTTTCTGAATATTAATCAAAGTCACCCAGTGGCCAACTGTGTCAAGTTTGAGAACCCTGCCATTAACAGTGTAAGAATGGCTGCAGTTTATATTTTCCTATGTAAAAAGTTAGTTGTTTTTGGCTCCGGCCACTGTTTCTAACCTTGACATACAGTCACTCAATGACCAAATTTATGAGCTTTGGAGTCCTTGGCATCAATAAGTTGCATGTTCCATTGAAATTAAACAAATCTGATTGGCTGTTTGTAGCCCCCCTTTTCAGAATTTAGACCCCAGTCTCCCAGTGACTGAATGTACCAGATTTGAAGCACCTGCCATTAAGAGTGTAAGAAAGGCAGCAATGTAAATATTCCCCTTGAAAATCAATAGGTGAATTTTGATTGGCTGTTGTATGCTCAACTTACTTTCCTGAATATCAATCCTAGTCATCCAGTGACAAACTGTCAAGTATGAAAACCCTACCAATAACAGAATGGCTGAAATCAATCTAAGAAATCTGATTGACTATTTGTGGCTCCACCCACTTTGGTGAATTTTGACCCCAGTCACCCAATGACTGACTGTATCAGGTTTGAGGCCTCTGCTATTAACATTGTAAGAATGGTAGCAATGTACATATTCCCCTTGAAAATCAATAGGTGACTTTTGATTGGCTGTTGTAGGCTCCACCCACTTTCTGAATATTAATCTTAGTCACCCAGTGGCCAACTGTGTCAAGTTTGGGAACCCTGCAATTAACAGTGAAAGAATGGTTGCAGTTTATTTTTTCCCATGTAAAAAAATGTAGTTTTTTCTAACCTTGACATACAGTCACTCAATTGCCAAGTTTATGAGCTTTGGGGTCCTTGGTATCAATAATTTCTGTATTCCCATTGCAATTAGTACACAAATGTAATTGGCTGCTAGTGGCTCCACCCCTTTCTGATTTTAAACCCCAGTCACCTAGTGACCAACTGTACCAGGTTTGAGACCTCTGCCATTAACAGTGTAAGAATGGCAGCAATTTAAATATTCCCCTTGAAAATCAACAGGTGAATTTTGATTGGTTGTTGTAGGCTCCACCTATTTTCCTGAATATGAATCTCAGTCACCCAGTGACCAACTGTGCAAAGTTTGAGAACCCTGCCATTGCCAGTGTAATAATAGCTGCAGTTTACATTTTCACAGTAAACTGTGTTTTTGGCTCTGCCCACTTTTCGCAACCTTGACACACAGTCACTTAATGACCAAGTTTGTGAGCTTTCAGGTTCCTGGCATCAAAAATTTGTGAAATGAAGCAGTTTATCCACCAAGGAAATCTGATTGGCTGTTTGTGGCCCCACCCCTTTAGAGAATTGGGACCCCAGTCACCCAATGACCGACTGTAGCAAGTTTGAAGCCTCTGCCATTAACAGTGTAAGAACGGCAGCAGTTTCAATATTCCCCTTGAAAATCAATAGGTGTATTTTGATTGGCTGTTGTAGGCTCCACCCACTTTCCTGAATATTAATCCCAGTCACCCAGTGGCCAAGTGTGGCAAGTTTTAAAACCCTGCGACTAACCGTCTAAGAATGGCTGCAGTATACATTTTCCCATTGAAAATAAATGGCTGAAATTTGATTGGCTGTTTTATGCTCCACCCACTTTTCCTGGATTTGTAACCTCTGTCACCAAGTGACCAACTGTGCCAAGTGTGGGGACTCTGGCTTGATTACTGTGAGAATGGCAGCCTTTTACATTTTTTTCATTGACATGAATGGGTGAAACCTGATTAGCTGCCTGTAGCTCCGGCCAGGTGTGCAGAGGGGGCACGAGACCCCCAGAACATATCATCCCAGGTAGTAAGGGATCTGCATACCAAGTTTCATTCAAATCGGTCAAGGTGTTTTCGAGTGATCGCGGCACATACATACATACATACACACATCCGAATTTATATACAGTGTATATAGATTATGTGGATTGTTTTCTCACTTTAGTAATTCAGTTTTGCTGCCCTAGGTCCTGAAACACACTGAATCCATTGAAGACACTCTCCATGGTGCTGAAACAGCTGTGTGTGGAAGAAACTAGCCTTGGTCCTGAAGTACAGCTGGTGAATGGAACAATATGCATTACTGAAGGTAATGAAAACCAGCAGGAACTTTAAAAAAACACCGCTGTCCAAGGTCCTGAAAATATTAACAGAAGAAAAAAACAGTCATTAAAGGGAACCTAAACTGAGAAGGATATGAATTGTTCCTTTTAACCACTTGCCGACCGCGCACTCATACTGCGCGTCGGCAAAGTGGCAGCTGCAGGACCAGCGACGCAGTTCTGCGTCGCCGGCTGCAAGCTAATTAATCAGGAAGCAGCCGCTCGCGCGAGCGGCTGCTTCCTGTCAATTCACGGCGGGGGGCTCCATGAATAGCCTGCGGGCCGCCGATCGCGGCTCGCAGGCTAAATGTAAACACAAGCAGAAATAATCTGCTTTGTTAACATCTGTACAATGCTGCTAACAGTAGCAGCGTTGTACCAGATCAGCGATCCCCGGCCAATCAGCGGCCGGGGATCGCTGTCACATGACAGGCAGGAGCCTGTTAGAGGCTGCACAGGACAGATCCGTTCCTGTGCAGCCTCGGATCTCCGGGGAAGGGAGGGAGGAGAGGGAGAGGGGGGATTTCGCCGCGGAGGGGGGCTTTGAGGTGCTCCCCCCGCAACACCCAGGCAGGCTGGAGCGATCAGACCCCCCCAGCACATCATCCCCTTAGTGGGGAAAAAAGGGGGGCGATCTGGTCGCTCTGCCTGCACCCTGATCTGTGCTGGGGACTGCACAGCCCACTCAGCACAGATCAGCTAAAACAGCGCTGGTCCTTAAGGGGGGGTAAAGCGTGGGTCCTCAAGTGGTTAAAATAATACTAATTGCCTGATTCTCATGCTGATCCTCTGTCTCTAATACTTTTAGCCACAGCCCCTCAACAAGCATGCAGTTCAGGTGCTCTGCCTCTGACTGAAGTCAGACTGGATTAGCTGCATGCTTGTTGCAGGTGTGTGATTCAGCCACTACTGCAGCCAAATAGATCAGCACCACAGCCAGGTTACTGGTATTGTTTAAAAGGAAACATCTATATCCCTCTGAAGTTAATGTTTCCTTCAACTGGTTCAGGACTAGTCGTAGGTAAAACTATGCCGCACTCTTTTAGCGTTGCCCGATCTCCCGTTCATGGTATGCAATAGCGCATCTCCACCGGCACATAAATCAGTTGTCCAAAGACAGCTGAGCTTCGTAACTCGGTCAGCAGCTGTTTTCATTGGCTACTGACCTTCTGATCACTGTGATCAGGAAGTGTAAAAAGTAAAAAAAAAAAAAAAGACTCTAGTCCTTAAAAAGACTCCGTAACAAAAATTGCATCCTGTTTTTTATCATCCTACAAGTGCCAAAAGCTATTCTAATGTGTTCTGGCTTACTGCAGCGCTTTCTACTATCACAGTCTCTGTAATAAATCAATGTATCTTTCCCCTGTCAGACTTGTCAGCCTGTGTCTGGAAGGCCGCCAAGTTCTTCAGTGTTGTGGTTCTGCTATGAACTCCCCCTTCCAGGCCCCTCTATGCACACTGCCTGTGTATTATTTAGATTAGGGCAGCTTCTCTCTTCTCTCTTATCTTTTACAAGCTGGATAAGTCATCCTCTGAGCTGCCTTTGGACTTTCACATACTGAGGAATTACAGACAAAGGCAAAGCTGTTTGCAGGAAGAAACGTGCAGCCTGAAACTTCAGTGCATGAGAACTGCAGGGGGAAAGAAACACACAAATGATCTCTTGAGATTCAAAAGGAAGGGTGTATACAGCCTGCTTGTGTATGGATGTATTTTCTATGTGTAGACATACTGTACATCAACATACTTCCTGTTTTGGTGGCCATTTTGTTTGTTTATAAACAAACTTTTAAAAACTGTTTTTAACCACTTTTAATGCGGCGAAGAGCGGTGAAATTGTGACAGAGGGTAATAGGAGATGTCCCCTAACAAACTGGTATGTTTACTTTTGTGCGATTTTAACAATACAGATTCTCTTTAAAGATACCAGAGCTGTTGGTCCTAACGGAATTAAAGGGAACCTGAACTGAGAGGTATTTCCTTTCAAAGGACAACTGAAATGAGAGGTATATTAAGGATGCCATATTTATTACCTTTTAGGCAATACCAGTTGCCTGGCAGTCCTGCTGATGCTCTGCCTCTAATACTTTTAGCCATAGACCCTGAACAAGCATGCAGCAGAAAAGGTGATTCTGACATTCTTGTCAAATCTAACACTAGGGTGCACTAAGTTGTGTACACAAGCTCAATAGTTGCCACCTAAAGGGATCGAGCTTAATCCCTCAAGCAACTGTTTGGAAGCTGTGTGTTGTACAGGTGCTTTGCTCTGCTATAGCAAAGTTATGCATTCTATTTATATAGGAAAAGGAGGAGGAACCATGGTGCGGCACATGACAGAGCAGCTTATGATGGGAGGGGTAAGAAGGGGAGCAGTGGGCTTGGGGCAAACAATGAGTATATTTACGTAAGGGACCTCTGTCACGAAAATCTTAAAAATTTAAATACATGTAAACATATATAAATAAGAAGTACATTTCTTCCAGAGTAAAATGAGCCATAAATTACTTTCCTCCTGTGTTGCTGTCACTTACAGTAGGTACGGTAATAGAAATTAAACATTACCGACAGATTTTGGACTAGCACATCTTCTCATGGGGGGGGGAATAATATAATATAAATATAATATAAATATTTTTCAGGGAGTGTCTTTATAAATACTAAAGGCCATGCTGAGAATCCCCTATGGAGAGATGGACTAACCCAAAATCTGTCAGTTCTTTCAGATTTCTAATACTTACTGTAAGTGACAGCAACATAGGAGAGAAGTAATGTATGGCTCATTTTACTCTGGAAGAAACGTACTTCTTATTTGTATGTGTTTAAAATTTTAAAATTGTTGTGACAGTTCCTCTTTAAAAAGCAATCTTCTTTGTTGATCCAACCAGCTGATGAAAATCGCTAACATGTTTTGGGCTCACATGCCCTTGAGCTCGGTTCCCACTTCAGCAGATGCAAAATGGACACAGTAAGCACATCTGCTAAGCACTCATCTCCATCCATTTTACATCTGCTTTGTGATGTCCGCTCTGTGTGTCCACCCATCCAGTGCGATCGCGGCTCAAGTATCCTGCTGCTGTTCGCCATCACTCAGCCCTCTGTACTCAGCTCGGAGGCCAGCAGAAGCATGGGGCTCTTCAAAAGAAGCAATAGACCAATTCTCCCTAGCAACAGGGAGAATTTTGATTGATCCATCATGAACCCATGAGAATTCTCCCTGTTGCTGATTATCGCAGACTGCACAGAAGTGTGATATGCTTACTGCAATGAAATCCACGGATCTGTTGCAGAATGACAAGTGTGAACGTCTCCTATTTATAAAATAGGAATATGGGATAATTCCTGGTGGTTGTGCTTTAAACCGCCAAGGTTCTGCAATGAGAGAAACCAAAAGCCCAATGGTGTAGTATCGTTAGGTAAAGTTAGTGAGAGTAGAGTAATGGGATATACTCACAAAGCTGTGTTGCACTCCTGCAACCGCCACCAAAGGCTACGGGAAATGAACTGTCCCTGTTCGGTATCCCAGATCCGCTAGGCAGGTGCTGTTCAGTCCCTCTCCTTAGGTATTTGGACAAGTAGTGTGCAAATAACTACCCCGAAGGGTTGGTCTAGAGCAGTGGTCCTCAAACTAAGGCCCTCTGGCCGAATGCGGCCTAATGAGGATTTTTCACTGGCCCCCCACTCACAAAATGTATTACTTATAGATGCAGTCCACTGCATCTTTAAATATTGATGTCTCGCATATAGAATAGCAGTACTGGTACCATAAATCCACAGGGAAGCCAGCGAGCAGCCATTCGCTGGCTTCTAATCCAATTCTGCATCAGGTGACACTGCTGTCCTATTGGACGACAAGTTGCTCCGAGTATGCTTCACTGTCTGGTGAAAAGAGGTTTTTCACTATCTGCACATGCTGCATTGGGGGCATAATATCTGCTTTGGTTCAATGGGTGACAAAAGGGCTGCACATGTAAACAGGTAATAGATTACGCTTCCTAGGTTCAATGTAATGTTTTCTACATCATATTATGTATACTCCGGCCCTATTAGTTTGAAGTATGTTGACCCGGCCCTTGACTGAAAAAGTTTGTGGACCCCTGGTCTAGAGCTTAGAAGACTTATAGGAGGTCCCCAAAGTATATTATAACTTTAAATCATAAGGTATCGGAGTAGTAGATCTTACCTCCATCAATGATCAAACTACATACTGTAGGTAGAAATAATTGTAATGATGCACAAACGCGACCGTTAACGAGCAAAACATTTGCTTTAATGCGCAAATGCGAATTTTTGCGTGCGATAACCTTTTTTCACGTGCAAACTGTTTTTCACGCGAAAATGCAATAAAACGCGCAAAAAGCCGTGCTAACAGCCATGCTAACAGTTAGCACCGTTTTGTGAATCAAACCCAATGTGTTTCACGGGTACTGGCCAGATTCATCAGGTCAATAAAAAGTCAGTAGCAGTCGCGAGTGTTGGTTCCTCTTTTTTCTCTTTCTTACAGAAAAAAGTGGCACCCACACTCACAACTGCTACTGACTTACTACTGTAGCCCTGGACCTCACAACTCACAACTGCTACTGACTTACTACTGTAGCCCTGGACCTCACAACTCACAACTGCTACTGACTTACTACTGTAGCCCTGGACCTCACAACTCACAACTGCTACTGACTTACTACTGTAGCCCTGGACCTCACAACTCACAACTGCTACTGACTTACTACTGTAGCCCTGGACCTCACAACTCACAACTGCTACTGACTTACTACTGTAGCCCTGGACCTCACAACTCACAACTGCTACTGACTTACTACTGTAGCCCTGGACCTGACAACTCACAACTGCTACTGACTTACTACTGTAGCCCTGGACCTCACAACTCACAACTGCTGCTGACTTACTACTGTAGCCATGGACCTGACAACTCACAACTGCTACTGACTAACTACTGTAGCCCTGGACCTGACAACTCACAACTGCTACTGACTTACTACTGTAGCCCTGGACCTGACAACTCACAACTGCTACTGACTTACGTTGTCTTTTTTTGTGCATCATTAAAATTATGTTTACCCATGTGGTTTGTTGATTGAAGGGAGTAAGATCTAATTACTCCTATACCTTATGATTTAAAGTTAAGATATACTTTGGGTGCCTCCTATAAGTTTTCTTATGTATAAAATAGGAGCCATTCACTGTCAGTTTTACAATGAGCAGAGACTGGATGAAAAAATGGCAATTCTCCACTTATGTCGGTACACAGCCTTAAGGCAAACACACACACACACACACCATTCATATTTTTTTTAAATATCTGCTCAATACAAGAATAGCAATCAATTTTTCTGACTGATTGTAACAATTGAAAAATCTGACCAATGTACCACACACGTATGTTAAATTTTTCCCCAATCATGAATGAAGTAATTAAAAAGCTCAGAAAAAAATTGATTGGAACTGTACATCAAGTAATTGACAATCCATCACACACCATACAATTCTTAATAAAGTTGGTCTGAAATTTACAACATGTCTAATCTCCAAAAATAAAAAAACTGGAAATTTGATCAGATTTATCGATCAAAAACAAAGAAAAGCTCTTGATTTTTCGGGACAACTGATCCAAATGATCGATTTGGTGAAAAATTGGATCCTTTAATTGTATGGTGTGTGGCCACCTTTAAGGCTAGTACACACTAGCAATTTTGATTGACCAATGATTGCTCAATTTTACCACCTCCATGTAGTATGAGGGCCAAACAGATTTTCAATTCTACGCAGATTATATAGGTAAATGGTCATACTACATGGAGGTGGTAAAATTGAGCAATCATTGGTCAATCAAAATTGCTAGTGTGTACTAGCCTTTCCTCTGCATACTATCCTTAAAAACAATTAATCCCACCCATTCCTTCCAAGCTTCCTGTAAAAAACAGGGAACATAGAGAAAACCTGAAAAGGACTTATAAACACATAGATGCTTTTATAGTTTAAAACATTCTTGGAACAATAATAATATCTTTAAAAAAATCTCTAAAAAACACACACACACACCAAAATGTCAAAAATTTCCCAGTTCCAGGCCAAAGACTGTAATACCTAAAAAGGCATAGAGGGCCAAAATTTGCAATGGGTAATATCAGCACATTCTATGAGTGGTATTGTCCTCTTTTGGGATGTTTTTATCAAAGTGTCCCCTACAACCATCTATTACTTATACATTTTGGAAGATCTGTAATTTAAGTACCACTGAACTGAGAAAGATGTCGAGGCTGCCATATGCATTTCCTTTTAAAAAATACCAGTTGCTTGGCAGTCCTCCTGATGTCTTTGGCGGCTGTAGAGTCTGTACCACACACCTGAAACAAGCATGCAGCTAATCCAGGCAGTCAGACTTCAGTCAGATACCTATGTTGCATGCCTGACTGAGGTCTATGTTGAAAAGCGTTAGAGGCAGGACAGGCGAGCAATATTATGCATTGAATAAAAGGAAATAAATATGGCATCCTCCACATCTTTCTCAGTTAGGAAGTGGCATAGCAATTAGCAAGGGTATTTGACACCCGGTGCGGATTATTTACAGAATCCTCCCCCCTTAAAAAAAAGGAAAGGAGACAGAGGGATGCTCAAAGCACACATGGTAAAAAAAAAAATGGGTGTGGCCATGACAAGACGTGGGTAGTGCAAAGTAAAAAAAAGACTGCGTATCTACCTGGATTTTTAGGCCAATTTTATTGCAAAATATCACAGTACAAAAAAGCACAATGTTTCGACCTGACTAGTCTTTCTCAAGTGCTTACAGACCTTATGTAACTCGGGACGGGAGGAGGAGGATTAACGAGCATAGGAGTAATATTAGGAATTATAAAAAAGATAAAGAAAAGGAGGATAAAGAAAAATCTAAGGATAAATTTGAATCTCCCGTAGGTCGCCATTTTCATGAATGTGGACATGCAGTGGGTGACCTGAGGTCGTGTATACTGGAAAAGGTGTTCTCACAAGAGGGCGTGGATCCCCAAATCTCCCTGCTACGTAGAGAAAGTAAATGGATATATGATCTTGGTACCCTTGCGCCAAATGGCATGAATGAGGCGTACAATTTAAAATGTTTTCTATGAAGTATGTTTAATGTGGCTTGTCTCTTTAAGCTATGTGACCGCCCCTGCAGGGGTGTGTTTTAATTTGTCTATATGTATTGGTGTTGCACATAAGGTCTGTAAGCACTTGAGAAAGACCAGTCAGGTCGAAACGTTGTGCTGTTTTGTACTGTGATATTTTGCAATAAAATTGGCCAATTGGCCTAAAAATCAGGTAGAGACCCAGTCTTTTTTCTACTTTGGACTGTTGCTACACCCTAGGTGGATAAGGGTGGTGACGGGTAGACTCCCTGGTATAATATTTATTTGGGTTGCAGCATCAAGGTATTTTTATATTGCTTAAGACGTAGGTAGTGCCCAAAGTGTCCTCCAAAAATACAACTAGGCAGCAAAATATATCAATTTTCCTATTGTATTTCTTTTAGTTAATTTATTAGCACACCATTTAGTAATCATGATGAGCCCCCAAAATGCCAAATGCTGCAAAAATAACCCCAAAGTAGTAAATGCAGTCACTATGACCATTAAATGTTACCTCTGACACATAAAATGCAGCAAATAATACCTCCAATACATGAGGCAAACGTTACCTCCAACGCATTAAATGCTGCAAACTTTACCTCCCACACATGCAATAAGGAAAACATTATTTCCCACACGTGAAACACAGTAAATGATACCTCTAACACATGCAATGAGGCAAACATTACCTCCAACACATGAAATAAATGAAATAAAGCAAACACGAAATGTAGCAAACATTACCTCCCACACATGTTAAAATGCAACGTTTCCTCCCACATCGCATGCAGCAAACCAGTCAAATGCAGCAAACAGTACCTCTGACACATGTGAAATACACATATACATTACCCCACAAATATGAAATGCAGTACATTTTACCTCTAAACAAAAATACCTCAAATGTTCACTCCACTGGGTGCTGGTGGGGTGGGATGGAGCTGCTAAGTGGGATGGGTGGGTGACACTGGGTGCTGCTAGGAGGGTGGTAGGAGGGTGAGACTGAGTGGGAAGGGAGACATTGGGTGGGAGGAGGGTGACACTGGGTTGGAGAAGGGTGACACTGAGTGGGGAGAGTGACACTGGGTAGGGAGGGTGACACTGAGTAGGGAGGGTGACACTAAGTGGAAGGAGAGTGACACTGAGTGGGGAGAGTGACACTGAGTGGGTAGGGAGGGTGACACTGGGTGGGAGAAGGGTGACCCTGGTTGCGGAGGGAGACACTGAGTGGGAGGAGGGTGACACTGAGTAGGGAGGGTGACACTGGGTGGTGGGTGGAAGGAGAGTTACAGTGGGTGGGGAGGGTGACACTGAGAGGGAGAAGGGTGACACTGAGTGAGGAGGGGACACTGGGTGTCAGTATAGGTAGCCTGATGATCTCCTATTATAGTTAGCCAGGTGGCCCCTCTTCCCAGTGTAGGTTATCAGATTACCCCTCCACACAGTATGGCTAGCCAGGTGACACCACCCCCTCCCCCCCAAGTTTGTAGCAGAGGGAGAATTCACCTCTCCAGGATCCATCTTCCTCCTACTAGGCATACCTCTGACATTTGCATCATCCAGAGGAAGTGGATCCTGGAAAAGTGACTTCCCCCTAAACTGTGCGTGCTCTGCACAATGGCTTGCTTGGCTTTGCTTTTCCTCTCTCTTCTGGACAATGGGCATTGTTCCTCATTCACTTGCAGCTCCACCCCTTCTCCTGCGGCTCTGCCTCCTCACCCCGCCAAGCGGTAGAAAACTCTGTTGGGATTCACCCCTTCAGCCCGACATCCTGGTGCGGCTTGCACCCCCCGCCCTCCCCTTTGTGACGCCAGTGAGTTTAGGAGTGCTTTAACTGTGCTTTACCCCAATAAAGATATAAAACCTGTGTCCTGCCTTATTTTATTTTGATACTTAAAGAGAACACGAGGTGGGATTTAATTATGTTAGTGGGGCACAGAGGCTGGTTGTGCACACTAACGCCAGCCTCTGTTGCCCCATGGTGTGCCTCCAAGAACCCCCTGCCCGCTGCTATACCCTCTGCAGTGCTAGCGAAACACAGCGTGTCACCAGCAGAATGTTTACCTATGCCGTGTCTGTTAGCGCCGCTCCCCCGCCTCCTCTGTATCGGCGCTGCCCGCCCGCGTCCCTTCCCTCCCGCTGATTGGAGGGAAGGGACTCGGGCGGGTAGCGCCGATACGGAGGAGTCGGGGGAGCGGTGCTGACTGACACCGCATAGGTAAACATTGTGCTGCCGACACGCTGTGTGTCGCTAGCACTACGGAGGGTATAGCAGCTGGCAGGGGGGTCTTGGAGGCACACCATGGAGCAACAGAGGCTGGTGTTAGTGTGCACAATCAGCCTCTGTGCCCCACTAACATAATTAAATCCCACCTCGGGTTCTCTTTAATACACATGAAGGTACCAAGAAATCAGGAAAAATTAATATTTACTTATTGGTAAATGTCCTTACCTGGTGTATCTCCCATGGCAGCATGCAATCCTGATCTAAAGTTCCTACAGGCAATTCAAACTAAAAAAAACAGCACTCCATGACAGATTTCAGTGGCAGAAAGCACCCCAGGAAAAGATCTGATCTCCTACTTTGTACACTCCTACTTGCTGTCTGTATGACTGGGGTAGGGCAACAACACTCCTGTGCAAGGCCATTTGAAGCCACAGACATTACAGGTGGCTGCCTGGAGCACCATGTTTGTCAAAGGGAGCCACCATCACAGGCAACGCCCATTACGACTGCTAGCTTTAGCTTTCATTTCCCCCGTCATTTGCAGTTTTGCACACTCACGCTGCAGCACTCGGGCTCCTAGTTGCCTCAGGTTTTCTTACTTGGGGTGACAAAAAGTCCAGAAACGGCTTCTGTGTCTGGATACTCTTCAGCTAATCCAGCAACCGTGGCCATCCTGTTTTCACCTGTGCAGAATCGCTATACTGCTGCAGCTAATCTGCACCCCTCTATAATATGGCACCTATGGCATAAGCCATACCCTAGATCAGGTGTGTCAAACCGGTCCAACGAGGGCCGAGGTCCTCACACATTTTTGACACAGCTCAATGGGTCTGAATCAGGAAGGGTGTGGTCCATCAGGTAGAACACATTCCTCTCATTCTCAGTCCTTTCTAAACACTGGCATGGAGGCCTGCAGTTTAACATATGTGCCCTAGATACACCTCTGCCTGCAGGAGTCAAATAATTATAAGAATAGCTTCTAAAATAAAATACCTAAAATATATAGATAAGGGTTAAGAGAGAAGAGTCATGGAGATCAAAGCAGAATTATCCACAGGGCTACTTTGGCAAGTGACTGAGGCCTAGTGGGTGTCAAAGGGCCCAACTGCCACCTTCTTTGACCCTCTTTCACACCTCTGCTTACCAGAAAGTTTATAATGGACAGCCAAAGCTACTACCTGCCTTGGGCCTAACGACATCCTTCTCTAATGGCGATGCACAGGAGTGAACTATCACTACATAAGAGTATACAGTATTTGCACTTTTGAATATTGAAATCAATGTCGATACCAACTTGTTTGCAATGCTTTTAATCTGTTTTGAATAGTAATTGAAACAACCTCTTCTGCCCTCACAAATGTTTTGCATCATAACGAATGTGAAAATTCCTTGTATTACTCCCTTTACACTCTTACCCCACCTGTCTGTACAGTGATAAGTAACTTCTCCCACACAAAATTCTTTCTATTCTTTGGATTATGACACTAAGAACAAGTCAAAAATGTTTGATGCCATTTTAGTTGAAGATCTCCAGGCAAAACTAGTGCTGCATTTTTGTCTGCATGTTTTTAAACTGTAATGTACGGAGTTTATGGAGTAACTACGGAGAGCATACATTGTATGAACATTCCAGAGCAATAAACAAAATAATAAAAGCAAAAGAAAACACATGTTTTAGTTATTACAGGGTACAAAGAGCAAGCACTTCAGTAATGTCACTCAATGAACATTGAAAAGCAGAGCAACTTTAGTACATTAGGTCATTTTAATGTGGTATGAAACAAACATTTGACAATAAACAGAATGAGTTAAAAGGTCAGTTTCCTGATTCCCTTCAAACTTTTAGTTATGAAGGAAATTTTCAAGCACACAACTGTGAAAAACATACATAGCGTACTGTATTTTTGGACTTTAACACTCACTTTTTCTCCCCAAAAGTTGGGGAAAAAATCACTGTGTCTTATAGTCCAAATGCAGGGAGTTCCTGACTTGTGAACGCCTGCCAGTACGAACCTCCAATCCGCCACAATGTTGGGCACTCCCTGTACTGTGCCCATGCAGAGGAGGACACGGGGACAAACGGAGGACACAAAGGGACACAAAGGGGCATAGAGGAGGACACAAGGAGGACAGAGGAGGACACAGGGTAGGACACAAGGACACTAGGGGCATAGAGGAGGACATGAGGAGGACACATGGGGGACAGAGGAGCACACAGGGAGACACAAGAGGTACAAGGAAGCATGAGGTACAAAGAGGGTATAATATACAAGATGCCCCTTCAGGTTTAGTATGTGTTTTTCCCTTGGTTGTCGTCCTCTAAACCTTGGTGCATCTTATTGTCTGAAAAATACGGTATATCTGAGTATAGGAATTGGTGTTGGGATCAAAGATGAATCCTTTAACCTCCCTGGCGTTCTATTAAGATCGCCAGGGAGGCTGCGGGAGGGTTTTTTTTTAATAAAAAAAAAAACTGTTTCATGCAGCCAACTGAAAGTTGGCTGCATGAAAGCCCACTAGAGGGCGCTCCGGAGGCGTTCTTCCGATCGCCTCCGGCGCCCAGAATAAACAAGGAAGGCCGCAATGAGCGGCCTTCCTTGTTTTGCTTACATCGTCGCCATAGTGACGAGCGGAGTGACGTCATGGACGTCAGCCGACGTCCTGACGTCAGCCGCCTCCGATCCAGCCCTTAGCGCTGGCCGGAACTTTTGTTCCGGCTGCGCAGGGCTCAGGCGGCTGGGGGGACCCTCTTTCGCCGCTGCTCGAGGCGGATCGCCGCAGAGCGGCGGCGATCAGGCAGCACACGCGGCTGGCAAAGTGCCGGCTGCGTGTGCTGCTTTTTAGTTTGTAAAAATCGGCCCAGCAGGGCCTGAGCGGCGACCTCCGGCGGTGATGGACGGATATATTCGTCCATACCGCTGAGGAGGTTAAGTGGCATTTCTGCACCAAGTATTCTACAAATGCCTCTCTAGTTTGCTGCTGGGGGTGTGGGGGGTGGTTCAGAATACAATAGAACAGCTTCCAGTGGGTGGCGGGGAGGAGGGTAACAATCAGTGTTTTCATTTTCGCAAAAATACATGGGGCTTGATTCACAAAAGGGTGCTAATTTAATTAGCACGCCTAAAAGCCCTTTAGCACGCCTAAAGCCCTTTAAGAAGCGCAAAGTTAGTTCAAGCACTGTGCGGCGCACGTGAAACGTCGCACCGGGTGTGACTAAACCGTTGCACCTGGTGCCCCCAAAACGTCGCACCTGGTGCGCCGTTTTGGGCACACCCGGTGTGACGTTTTAGTGGCAACAGGTGCGACATCTTAGTCGCACCCGGTGCGATATTTTGCGCGCACCGCACAACTCTAAACTTTGCGCGCGATCAATAAAAGCTTTGGGCATGCTAACTGCTTAGCACCGTAGTTAGCACACCCAAAGCTTTTAGGCGTGCTGACTGAGTTAGCTTCTCAATATGGTGAAAATTCACGAAAATGCATAAAACTTTATTTTTACTGTAATAACACAAAAAAAAAAGATTATTTTAGTGTGAAAATTAACAAAAAATTTTAAAAAATCTCAAACATTTCACAAAATGATTTTCAATGGCATTTTTGTTCTAGACTTGGCGTGGGTGTGCTGGATCATTGTGCGGCATTAGTGAACTCTAGAATTTCATCTCATATGTGTACCTAGCTTCAGTCATGTTACCAATGAGAAAAAGATATGTAGGCCCTCAGAAAGGACACACTAGCACAAACCACTGGTTAATGCGGATTTGAACTCTTGCACAGCACTCAATGAAAAGTCTATATTCCACATATAGTGGCTAAAGAAATTCATGTCATTGTGCTCTTTGTTTAGCCAGACAAAAGTTAGCTCCTGAATCAAAGCATTATGGCTTTCTTTCTGTACAGGAAACACTGAGGCTCACAGTGCTCCTAAGAAAAGTGATACCAACATAAATCTTCAGGATTTTTAGGATTTATATCAATTGTCATGAAGATTTTGTCCCTTCACTTCCTGAGCGGTATGCTGATATTGTGCCGGGCATGCCGCTCAAGAGGTTTTGCTGGCCTCAGGAGTCTTCCCCTATAAAACTATTAGGTTATCTGGCTGTATAAGATGTTAGCTAGCACTAGGCTAGCTAGTACATGTGGCCACAACCCCCCGATTGCCTCTAATGCCCCCAATCCATCCGTTTATACATTACCCAGCCTGGTTCCAGCGATCCGCGCAGCCTCCCTGCACAGCTCCGGTCTTCTCAATGGGGAGGATCAAGTCTGCGCATGACATTATGATCTCATGTACAATCCTCCCCATAGAGAAGTCTGTTTCAAGAACAATGTAATACAGTACTGGCACTGCCAAGTTGGATTTATTATTACAATCAACAAAGTGCAAAAAAGTTTCAACTGTATAAAAGTGCAATTTTGTGCCTAAGAGGCATGTTACCATAATACCACAGAAAGTGCCCTGCTACACCCACCATCAATCTCTCTGCTGATCCTCTATCATGGTAACATGCCTCTTATGCACAAAACTGCACTTAGTAAAAGTTATACAATTGAAATGGAAACTTGCACTTTGTTGATTATAATATTCCAACTTAATAGTCCCAGCACAAGTTGGCCCTGACTTTGCTTATACGACATTTCTTTTTCAGCCTGCTTTTTGCACCTGTACTCTAAAATTCTTACAATAAAAAGCATACCATTCTATTCATCATGTTCTCCTGGGCCCCTCTTTTCTGTTTCTGCCACTCCCTGCTGCAATCCTGGCTTATAATTGCCAGTTTTAGGCAGTGTTTACAAACAAAAATCATGGCTGCTAACCAGCATGTGATAGGCTGAGAGAAGCTCTGTCTGTGACTCATACAGAGCCTGGAGGGTGCGTGGAGTGGGTGTGTATAACTTCTACCTATCACAGCAGAGCAGCACATTCCTGCCTGAGCTGACAAAGCTGACAAAGGAAAGAAGATTAGATTATATAACAGAGATAATACAGCCACTGTGCAACCAGGAAAGGCTGCAGTAAGACAGACCACATTAGAACAGATATAGGAACTTCTAGAATAGAAGAAATAGGGCTGAACATTTTATTACAGAGTCTCATTAAAGTGAACCTGAAGTGAGTAAAATTATTTAAAATAAACAGATGTCGTTTCTGCAAATTAATATTACATACTAGCCTCACTGTCAGTTCCTCTCAGAAGCTCACCATTTTCTTCTTACAGTGATCCCTTCCAGTTCTGACAATATTTTGTCATAACGGAAATATACCAGTTCCTGTCAGTTATATATCAGCATCTGTCAGTTACAACTGAATGTGCAATGTAATGTCCATGTTTCCCTATGGCTCAAGTGGCGATATTACAGTTTAACAGTGTGTTGACCAGGAAGCCGTTATGGGGTAATAGCCATTTTCATTATGGAGGACGGAGAATTCCATTGAACACAGTGGACAAACAGGATGCAGGAGAGGAGAAAGAGATTGAGGAGTAGACTACACAGGAGGTATTTTGACCTGTGTATGGTTATTTTGACTTTTTATTTTCAGTTCAGGTTCTCTTTAACCACTTAAGGACCGGGCTGTTTTTCACTGATCTGTGCTGCGTGGGCTCTTCAGCCCACAGCACAGATCAGGAAAGAGGCAGGGCGATCAGACTCTCCCCCTCCCCCTTTTTTCCCCACTAGGGGATGTCCTGCTGGGGGGATCTGATCGCCGCCGCTCTGCGTGGCCGAGCAGGTGGAGCTCCTCAAAGCCCCCCTCCACAGCGATTCCCAGCCTCCCTGTCCTTCCCTCCCTCCCCTCCTTCCTATGGGCGGCACAGGACGGCGATCAACCTATCAGATGCCGGCGATCCCCGGCCGATCAGAGGTCGGGGATCGCCGATCTCCTTTACGGCGCTGTATGATGGAAACAGGGGATTTCTTCCCCGCGTGTTTACATTTAGCCTGCGAGCCACGATCGGAGACTCGCAGGCTGTTCACGGAGACACCCTCCGTGAACTGACATGGAAAGGCCGCTTTCATGTAAAATCACTTATGACCTGCCGCCACCTTTCGGCGTTAGGCGGTCGTTAAGTGGTTAAATTTAATCACCCCAATTACCCCATTCCCAACCTCCTGCTGGCTGCTTTCCAGTTGCTAACTTGACCCGTATGCAGAAACACTCTCCTCTAGCTGGCAGTCACACTGTCTGTGTGCTTCCTTCTGTCTTTTTGACTGAATTGATCAATTAAAAAATGTCTGCACACCTCAAAGTACAAGGCAATTGTAACATCAGTGGGTGCTGAAGTCTATAAACTGGACCCAGCAAGGTCCGATGTCACTAGAGAAACATCTAGTCAAAAAATGACCAGCACACCATGTAATATGCAAAAAAGTAATATATTATAACAAAAGACTCTAAATCAACAGTCATATACCAATGGAAGATAACTCCTTGACCCTTTGATAAAGGTATACGAAACAGCGCTGTCGTTCCTGTAACCATTGTATTTGTTATACATATTTGTTGTACCATATGTTACTGTGCTACATGCTCTTATTTCCTATATATTGTTCAGCACTTATCTTATTGGTATATGACTGCTGATTTAGAGTCTTTTATTACAATATAGTACTTCTTTGCATATTACATGGTGCGCTGGTCATTTTTTTGTTTCTTTCTAGACTGAATTTATCCAGTTCCACCCTCCAATCCCTGGGCCTGGCTGTAGCATCCAGGCTGGCGCGTCCTTGCTCGTTCTCCATTTTTTCAAATGATCACCACCCTTGTGGCATGTGCTTAGTTCTTCTTATAGATGGTAGACAGTCTGCGACGTCATCACGCAGGCACATAAGCGTATGGCGCACTCAGTAGGGATGCAGTGGCTGAAGACAGTTTGCTCATCAACCCCAGCAGGGCACCATGGGTGGGCGGAGCTACGTACAGCCGCACCTGCTGCTGCAACATCACTGCGGGTGGGCCAAACAGGCGCTGGGCATGAACCCTGGAGGGAAGAGGTATAACAATAGACTCGTTCAGAGTCTTTGAAGTTGGATGTCAAATGGAATTTACATTTTGTGCCTACAGAAGGGCCCACCAGAGGTTTTCCCATCCCCCTGGTGGCCCAGTCTGGCTCTGTTTATGTCTATGGGGTGGACTTTCATGATTGACTCCAAGGCCTCTATAGATAATATCGACATGTTATGTGTATCAAGGCTAACTCAGGAAATAAGTAAAAAAATATTTTTTTTGTACGTTACATTCCGTCCATTTTTTTTGCATACATAGACATATGACTTTAGTAGGGAATAGATTGTGAGCTCCTCTGAGGGACAGTTAGTGACAAGACTATATATACTGTGTACAGTGCTATGTACAGTGCTATGGACAATGTTGGTGCCTTATTAATACTAAATAATAATAATAACTCATATCCTAACAATATTTGACTTTTGATTGCAAAGCTCCCTTTCAAGATATCAACACTAAATGTGATGTGTATGTCAAGGAATCCCAGAGAACATGATGTTGCATTATGATGCCTGTTCACCCTGTGGTGGGACAGCTCTAAGCACTGCTTCTTGGTGGTCACTCCAGCAGCAAAGAGTCCATTGCCCAGTAGGTATGGCAGACAGTTCATCATCACTTGTGGTGGAATTGTTGTGAAAATCAGGTGGTGACTTAGACTTTGCACCTTGGAGAAGCCAGTGCTAAACAAACTGATCCTTTTTACTGTTCAAGTGTACCAAAGCTCATTGAAATGCATGTGATCAGTTTGATTAGCCAATACATTTGTGAGACTCTAATTTGCTGTGATAATTTGCATGTGATCAAGACCATTAAATTACATCCTTACAAATCCAAACACCTGATCGAGCAAAGCACATGCTTCTCCATGTGTTCAGTTACACTCAAGTAACACAAACAGAGAGTAGGGCATCAATAGCATAGCCAATAAAGAGACAGCACACAACAGGTATAGCAACATTGCAGTATTGGAGTATGTCAAAGAAGTACTCAATTCCACACAAAAAATTGGTTGCTGTGTGCTGTGTCTTTGTAGGAAATGAATATATTATAGGGGGTGGTATCCTAAGTTGTGAAGACTGATTCACCAGTAATACTGGGAAAGACCACAGTTCAAAGCCCAGAAGTGGATAACAGTGGTATTTGCATCAGTGACATTGCATCTAAATTCCTGTGCTAAAAATGTTAATGAATAAATACCACCAGATTTTAACCACTTCACCACTGAGGGGTTTTACCCCTTGAACACCAGAGCAATTTTCACCTTTCAGTGCTCCTTCCATTCATTTGTCTATAACTTTATTATTACTTATCACAATGAAATGAACTATATCTTGTTTGCCACCAATTAGGCTTTCTTTAGGTGGGACATTATGCCAAGAATTATTTTATTCTAAATTTGTTTTAATGGGAAAATAGGAAAAAAATGTGGGGAAAAAATGTTATTTTTCAGTTTTCGGCCATTATAGTTTTTAAATAATGCATGCTACTGTGATTAAAACCCATGAAATGTATTTGCCTATTTGTCCCGGTTATAAAACCATTTAAATTATGTCCCTATCACAATGTTTGGCACCAATATTTTATTTGGAAATAAAGGTTTTTTCAGTTTTGTGTCCATCCCTAATTACAAGCCCGTAGTTTATAAGGTAACAGTGGTATACCCTCTTGTCAAAAATATTTAAAAAGTTCAGTCCCTAAGGTAACTATTTATGGGTTTTTTTTTTTAATTGTATTTTTTTTTTTAAATTACAAAAAAAAAAAAAAATTGGGGAATGTGGGAGGTAATGAGTTAATTTATTGTGTAAAACAATGTATTTGTATGTGTAAAATGCTTTAGGGTGTAGTTTACTATTTGGACACAAGATGACCACAGTGAGTCTGTTTACATGCGACCTGTAAGCCTCCGGAAGGACACTTACAGGAAGCAGTAGGAGGCTGGAAGAATCACAATGATTGTGCTGTTTCTCAAAGAAGCAGCAGATCATTGCGGGGGCTTAGATAAACGAACGGGAATGGATTTTCCCATTCATTGATCTCCGGGCGAGCGGGCAGCGGCGTGCACGAGCAGCGGAAGCGCGGACAGCGACGGTAGCACGGAAGGTATGGATTTCTCCGTCCCTGTTTTTTTAGGGGGGAAAAAAGGGATGGAGAAATTCGTACCGCCGGGGGTAAAGTGGTTAAAATGTAAAGTAATTCATAGCACTGGTCAATGACTGCCTCCAGGGCTGGGTCGAGGCAGAGGCGAGAGAGGCTCCAGTCTCAGGGCGCAGTGTAGGAGTGGGCGCACAACTCACTCAGCTATTATTTCCCTATTGTGTTTGAAGAAAAGAGAAACAAGAAAAGGGCATACATAGCAGTGACTGCAAGCCAGATAACTAGAGATTAAGGTGTTAGGGTGGTTGGGGTCCCTGGGGCGCCTCTTACTCTAATAGCAATCAGTGTGTGGGGTTTATGGGATGTGGGGGGGGCGCACTTTGGTGTCTCAGCCTTGGGTGCTGGAGGACCTTTTCCCGGGTCTGACTGCTTCCTCCTCATTGATCTTCGCCTTTTGACCTGCTACCACCATGCTGAGTTGTTCTTTTTGCCTTGCTACCACCACAGTGAGTTGTGTTTTTGGCCTACCTTGACAACGCTGAGTTGTGTATTTTGCTCTGGTACCACCACATTGAGTTGTGCTTTTTGGCCTGCTACCACCACACTGATCTGTGCTTTTTGACCTGCTACCACCACACTGAGCTGTGCTTTTTGACCTGCTACCACCACACTGAGCTGTGCTTTTTGACCTGCTACCACCACACTGATCTGTGCTTTTTGGGCTGTTACCACCACACTGAGTTGTACTTTTTGCCCTGGTACCACCACACTGAGTTGTGCTTTTTGGCTGATTGTGTTCCTTTGCCTAAAACAGAAAGTTAACAGGCTTTAGTAACTTAGATTTTCAATCTTCCTCCAAAGTTTTAGCTTTATCTGATGGCTTTACAACTGAGCTTTTTTGTGCTCAACAAAACCTAACACCTGGTGGATGCTTGTCTTTTTTGTTCACTCTTACTTGCTATTCTGCTGTGTTTCTGTATATATGTATGACTGCTCATTATATTCCGAACATAATGCAAAATGATCTTTATCTTTGTATGCATCTGCAAGTGAAGTGCCTTCTTTTGAAGTATATGTGTCAGCGCTACACTCAAGCCCTTGAACAATCTTCAGCTGTGATCCTGATCCTGTTTGCAAAGAGGTGCCCTTTTGTGCCAGTCCTTTTATCATTCATTTTGCTCTTGGCACCACAGAGGGAGCCTATAAGTTCTCTTTGCGGCACCAGTGGCATTGTCTATAGAGAAAGTAAAACTGGATAAAAAAATTACAATGTTAAACCTGATTATTTGTACTGCTAAACTAATAAAAATAGTACTGGGAAACGTTGTGCATATAAACAGAGTTTCAAGTTTCAAATTCTCCATATACACCCCCTGCCTAGAGACACTCTGTAATTAAATTAAATTAAATTAAATTACTTTTACTACCTCACAATAATTGTAAAATGACTGAATATGTTTGAAGTATTCCTTGACAATAACTTTTTTTAAAATCATATAAGTAATTCACATTTGAAAGGTAAAATAAATTTTGAGACCATCAAAAAACAAATTGAGTGATTTAGGCTGCTTTCACAGTGGGACGTTACAGGCGCACGTTAGAGCAGCCTGTAACGCAGCCCACCGCACAATAATGAAAAATCAATAGGCTGTTCACAGTGCCCACTTTGCGTTACATTGTAATGCTGCACGTCAAGTTAACCACATAAGGACCGGGCTGTGTTTTAGAGATCTGTGCTGCGTGGGCTCTGCAGCCGGCAGCACAGATCGTGAATACAGCAGGGCGATCAGACTTCCCCCCTTTTTTCCCCACTAGGGGGATGACCTGCTGGGGGGGTCTGAGCGCTGCCGCTCTGTGTGGCCGAGCGGGGGGCTCCTCAAAGCCCCCCTCCGCAGCATTTTCCGCCCTCCCTACCTCTTCCGCCCTCTCGCTCTGGCTGTGAAGTGCGCAGGACGGATATCCATCCTGCGCATTGTAGGATAGGCTTCAACCTATCAAATGACGGTGATCCCCGGCCAATCAGAGGCTGTGGATCGCCGATCTGCCCTACGGCGCTGCTGCGCAGCAGCGCCGTATGATGTAAACAGCGGGGATTTCTTCCCTGCATGTTTACATTTTGCCAGCGAGCCTCGATCGACAGCTCTCCGGCTGTTCACAGAGACACCCTCCGTGAACTGACATGGAAAGGCCGCTCGATCGAGCGGCCGTTTCCATGGTAACCCACTTAAGACCTGCTGACTGCATGCAGTATGTTATACGCGGCTAAGCCGCGTTAGACTGTTTGCACATGCTCAGTAGTGTTGAAGGAGGAGGTCTCCCCTCCTCCTCTTTGGCCAGCCACATGGCTAATTAATATTCACTGCATTGTGTGACGTGCAGTGTTTACCTCCTGGAGTGCCTCTCTGAGGCGATTGGCTGGCGGGACCACATGATGCGGATCACATGGTCTCGGGAAGTCTATAGCACTAAAAAGGCGCACCAAGAGCTGCATAACGCAGCTCTAGGTAGCGTCCGCCTCCAACACCACCAGGCATTGCGTTAGAGGCACGTTATGTGACCTATAACGTCCCCTAAAACGCAACGTCCTGGTGGGAAAGAGCCCTTAAAGTGGAATTGCAGCCTGGAATAACATACAATAAAAAGTGTATCTTCAAACTTCTTTTTGCCCAGTGGGCAAGTAAATCTCATTAACTATTAAAAGCACTTTTTTTAAAGATTTTTTTTTTTGTAGTCTTCATAGAGTGGCAAATCTGTTTCCAGTAGAACAGAGGAGAAGTTGAACCTTTTTGAAATTCTACATTTCTTTATGTACATTCCTAATTACATGTTTGATGTGTTTAGTTACTTTTTTCCCCATTGGGTTAGGATATTGCTCCAATCTTTGAAATACATATATTAATATCATCAGAGCGCTTCCTCTTTTATTAAGTGCATTCAAGTGTACCAGAGATGATTTAAAAAAAAGTTTTATACATACCTGGGGCTTCCTCCAGCCCCGCGCACACAGATTGCTCCCACGCCGCCATCCTCAGTCTTCCGTATCGCCGGTACCGGGTCACGTAACTTCGACCAGTCCAACAGAAGAGAAGGGCGCTCTCTACGTATCTCTCCGGCGGCTGCTAGAGAGATACGTAGAGAGCGCACTTCTCTTGTGCAGACTGGCCGAAGTTACGGGACCCGGTACCGGCAATACAGAAGGCTGAGGACGGCGGTTAGGGAGCGATCCGTATTCATGGGGCTGGAGGAAGCCCCAGGTATGTATAAAACTTTTATTTTAAATCGACTCTGGTTTCCTTTAAGCTTTAACCACTTCACCCCCCCAGTGCTAAATTTCTCCATCCCTCTGCGCACCGCTTCACCCCCAGGGACGGAGAAAGACGCACTTGTTTATTTACTGGCTGGGAGTGGGCGGGGAACTCTCACGCACACTCCAGCCAGCCCGCACAGCAGGTGACTAATTGGATGTTAGGAACAAGCTTTCCTAAATCCAATTAGCCTCACCGATTGCGAGTAGAATGAAGACGGCTTCAAACAGAAGCCGTCTTCATTCAAAACAATGTAACATAAACAAACGTGCAGCGCGCCTCCGTGACCCACGCGCGCGCACACACACCCCGGCTCTGCAGTACAATGATTGGTTATGGGGACTCCAGTCTCCAATAACCAATCATAGTACATAAATACTAGAATGCAAGCAGAGCTGAAAGGTAAAAAATCGCGCTGGTGTTTCAGGGGTAAAACCCCTCAGTTGTGAAATGGTTAAGGGTAGTTTATATGTATACAAAATAAATAAAAAGATAAACATTTGATTCTTTTAATACACTAAAAATATGCTTTCCAGTACAGCAATGGGTGGGAAGAGACACCCCAGAGCAGGGGCGTAACTAGAAATCACTGGGCCCCCCTGCGAATATTTGGATGGCCCCCCCCCCCATAGGTGCCAAATAATCGTAATGGGGCAGCGTTTCACTGTAAATTAATTGTAAAGTGGGCAGCATTTTACCAGACAATCGTAATGTGGGCCAGAAAATCGTAATGTGGACAGAGTTCACCAGAAAATCGTAATGTGGGCCTTTAGAAAATCATAATGTGGGCAGAGTTCACCAGAAAATCGTAATGTGGGCACCAGTCACCAGAAAATTGTAATGTGGACAGCATTCACCAGACAATCGTAATATGGGCAGCGTTCACCAGAAAATCATAATGTGGGCAGAGTTCACCAGAAAATCATAATGTGGGCAGAGTTCACCAGAAAATCGTAACGTGAGCAGCAGTCACCAGAAAATTGTAACGTGGACAGCATTCACCAGACAATCGTAATGTGGGCAGCGTTCACCAGAATATCGTAATGTGGGACAGAAAATCGTAATGTGGGCAGAGTTCACCAGAAAATCGCAATGTGGGCAGCAGTCACCAGAAAATCGCCATGTGGGCAGCAGTCACCAGAAAATCGCAATGTGGGCATCAGTCACCAGAAAATCCTAATGTGGGCAGCAGTCACCAGAAAATCGCAATGTGGGCAGCAGTCACCAGAAAATCCTAATGTGGGCAGCATACACCAGAAAATCGTAATGTGGGCAGAGTTCACCAGAAAATCGCAATGTGGGCAGCAGTCACCAGAAAATCGCCATGTGGGCAGCAGTCACCAGAAAATCGCAATGTGGGCATCAGTCACCAGAAAATCCTAATGTGGGCAGCAGTCACCAGAAAATCGCAATGTGGGCAGCAGTCACCAGAAAATCCTAATGTGGGCAGCATACACCAGAAAATCGTAATGTGGGCAGCAGACACCAGAAAATCGCAATGTGGGCAGCAGACACCTGAAAATCGTAATGTGGGCAGCAGACACCAGAAAATCGTAATGTGGGCAGCAGACACCTGAAAATCGTAATGTGGGCAGCAGACACCTGAAAATCGTAATGTGGGCAGCAGACACCTGAAAATCGTAATGTGGGCAGCAGGCACCTGAAAATCGTAATGTGGGCAGCAGACACCTGAAAATCGCAATGTGGGCAGCAGACACCTGAAAATCGTAATGTGGGCAGCAGACACCTGAAAATCGTAATGTGGGCAGCAGACACCTGAAAATCGCAATGTGGGCAGCAGTGACCAGAAAATCGCAATGTGGGCAGCAGTGACCAGAAAATCGTAATGTGGGCAGCAGACACCTGAAAATCGTAATGTGGGCAGCAGGCACCTGAAAATCGTAATGTGGGCAGCAGTCACCAGAAAATCTTAATGTGGGCAGCAGACACCTGAAAATCGTAATGTGGGCAGCAGGCACCTGAAAATCGCAATGTGGGCAGCAGACACCTGAAAATCGTAATGTGGGCAGCAGTGACCAGAAAATCGCAATGTGGGCAGCAGTGACCAGAAAATCGTAATGTGGGCAGCAGTCACCAGAAAATCGTAATGTGGGCAGCAGACACCTGAAAATCGTAATGTGGGCAGCAGACACCTGAAAATCGTAATGTGGGCAGCAGACACCTGAAAATCGTAATGTGGGCAGCAGGCACCTGAAAATCGTAATGTGGGCAGCAGACACCAGAAAATCGTAATGTGGGCAGCAGACACCTGAAAATCGTAATGTGGGCAGCAGGCACCTGAAAATCACAATGTGGGCAGCAGACACCTGAAAATCGTAATGTGGGCAGCAGACACCTGAAAATCGTAATGTGGGCAGCAGACACCTGAAAATCGTAATGTGGGCAGCAGACACCTGAAAATCGTAATGTGGGCAGCAGACACCTGAAAATCCCCCTCCAGCTAGTCAATGTGTGTGGGCAGCGGGCAGCAGCGGGATACATACCTTCTTCCTTGCGTTCCATCGCCGCCTTCTCGCTCTAGCGGCTGACGTCACTTCCGCTTCCGGAAGTGACGTCAGCCGCTAGAGCGAGAAGGCGGCGATGGAACGCAAGGAAGAAGGTATGTATCCCGCCGCCGCTGCCCGCTGCCCACACACATTGACTAGCTGGAGGGGAGCGCAGAGGGGAGAGCCCCGAGGTGAGGGAGAGGGGGGAACTTCCCCTCTCCCCGCCGACTGTGGACAAGGCTTTCCCCTCATGCTGCCACCCCTCCAGCCCCCAAAAAACGGCCCCGAGCGGGCCCCAGGGGGGGGCCGGGCCCCCCCGCGGGCGCAGGCGCTGCAGGGCCTATTGCTATGCCCCTGCCCCAGAGTGTATATAGCTCTTGTAAGCTGTTTGAAATAATAACGCATCTTAACTCAGGTGAGGGATAGATTATAAAAGACATTCATTAGACACAATTGAAGATGCATTTTAAGGGCCTTAAAAAATCATTACAATATTAGATAACGAAAAAGATAAATGCAAATTCTCAATATACTTCCCCCACTTAGAGACTCCCTGTAATTAAATTAGATCACATCTACTACCTCAAAATGATTGTAAAAATAACTGGTTAAATTTGAATTATTCCCTGAGAATAACAATTCTTTTTATTCATATAAGTAATTCACATTGGAAAGGTAAAATACTTTTTTAGACCATCAAAAACAACAAATTGAGCCATCTGAAGTGGTATTTCAGCCTGGCATAACATTCAATAAAAACTTGTCTTAAAGAGGATCTGTAACATCAAAAGATCCCCTGGGGGGTACTCACCTCGGGTGGGGGAAGCCTCCGGATCCTAATGAGGCTTCTCACGCCGTCCTCTGTCTCACGGGGGTCTCGCTGCAGCCCTCCGTACAAGATGACGTCATTATTTACCTTCCCGGCTCCTGCGCAGGCGCTCTGACGGCTGTCGGTTCCGAACTACACGAAAATGCCCGATCGCCGTCGGGTCTGCTCTACTGCGCAGCCCACAGCAGGGGATAAACAACAGCAATTCAGTTATAGCAAGCAGAGCACCTCTGACAGAATCTGACTAAGTGTGAATTCCCAGCTCTAACACACTGTAAGATCTGACTGGGGTCTGAGTGCTCACACGTAAGTTTTTGCAACAGCAGACAACTTGCAACTGACAGGCAAGCTGATCTGCATGATCAGCTGACTCCCCTTCTGCTAGCATAAAGGTCCTGTTGCCCGGCGCGAGCGCGCATAGCTCGCAATCTGTGTGCACTAGAAGGACCAGGCGAACTAGCAGCATGTTGCTGCGTGGCAGAAGCCGCCGGCTTGGACGCGGAGATAGCCGCCATGCCGCTTGCCCACGTGGCGGCATCTCGGCTATTCATTACACCTGACAGTCCCTTTGAACAGGGAATCCCTCTCCTCTGTGTTTACCTCCGAGATAGGGACAAATATTGTCGCTAATCTTGGGGGGTTATAGCGTAGTGGTGTGGGGGCAGAGATCGGCGGTGGGGAGGACACTAGTGTTGGGCGAACATCTAGATGTTCGGGTTCGGGCCGAACAGGCCGAACATGGCCGCGATGTTCGGGTGTTCGACCCGAACTCCGAACATAATGGAAGTCAATGGGGACCCGAACTTTTGTGGTTTGTAAAGCCTCCTTACATGCTACATACCCCAAATTTACAGGGTATGTGCACCTTGGGAGTGGGTACAAGAGGAAAAAAAAAATAGCAAAAAGAGCTTATAGTTTTTGAGAAAATCGATTTTAAAGTTTCAAAGGGAAAACTGTCTTTTAAATGCGGGAAATGTCTGTTTTCTTTGCACAGGTAACATGTTTTTTGTCGGCATGCAGTCATAAATGTAATACATATAAGAGGTTCCAGGAAAAGGGACCGGTAACGCTAACCCAGCAGCAGCACACGTGATGGAACAGGAGGAGGGTGGCGCAGGAGGAGAAGAAGGCCACGCTTTGTGAGACACAACAACCCCGGCCTTGCATGAGGGCAAGAAGCGTGCGGATAGCATGCTTTGTACCGCCATGCAGTCATAAATGTAATAAAGATAAGTGGTTCAATAAACAGGGACCACGCGGCAACGCTAACCCAGCAGCAGCAGACGTGATGGAACAGGAGCAGGCGCAGGAGGAGAAGGCCACGCTTTGTGAGACACAACAACCCAGGCCTTGCATGAGGGCAAGAAGCGTGCGGATAGCATGCTTTGTACCGCCATGCAGTCATAAATGTAATAAAGATAAGTGGTTCAATAAACAGGGACCACGCGGCAACGCTAACCCAGCAGCAGCAGACGTGATGGAACAGGAGCAGGCGCAGGAGGAGAAGGCCACGCTTTGTGAGACACAACAACCCAGGCCTTGCATGTGGACAAAAAGCGTGCGGATATAGCAGCAATGCTTTTTGCCGCCATGCAGTCATAAATGTAATACAGATGAGAGGTTCAATAAACAGGGCCCGGAAACGCAACACCATCCCAGATGTTCATTGGTCATGTTACTTGGTTGGGGTCCTGGAGTGTTGCGTAGTCATTTCCAATCCAGGATTGATTCATTTTAATTTGAGTCAGACGGTCTGCATTTTCTGTAGAGAGGCGGATACGCCGATCTGTGACGATGCCTCCGGCAGCACTGAAACAGCGTTCCGACATAACGCTGGCTGCCGGGCAAGCCAGCACCTCTATTGCGTACATTGCCAGTTCGTGCCAGGTGTCTAGCTTCGATACCCAATAGTTGAAGGGTGCAGATGGATGGTTCGACACAGCTACGCCATCTGACATGTAGTCCTTGACCATCTTCTCCAGGCGATCGGTGTTGGAGGTGGATCTGCACGCTTGCTGTTCAGTGGGCTGCGGCTGCATGGGTGTCAGAAAATTTTCCCACTCCAAGGACACTGCCGATACCATTCCCTTTTGGGTACTAGCTGCGGCTTGCGTTGTTTGCTGCCCTCCTGGTCGTCCTGGGTTTGCGGAAGTCAGTCTGTCTGCGTACAACTGGCTAGAGGAGGGGGAGGATGTCAATCTCCTCTCTAAAGTCTCCACAAGGGCCTGCTGGTATTCTTCCATTTTGACCTGTCTGACTCTTTCTTCAAGCAGTTTTGGAACATTGTGTTTGTACCGTGGATCCAGAAGGGTATAAACCCAGTAATTGGTGTTGTCCAGAATGCGCACAATGCGTGGGTCACGTTCAATGCAGTCTAGCATGAATTGAGCCATGTGTGCCAGAGTCCTACCAGAATCCTCATCATCCTCTTGTGAGCGTTGTGATAGTTGTTGTGATGCATCATAGTCGTCACCTTCCTCCTGGTCTGCTTCTGCTGACCATTCGCGTTGAATTGTGGAAGTCCAACGTGCACCGCTCTGGCCCTCGTCAGTGGTGGCATGAAATTCCTGCTCCAACTCCAGCTGTTCCTCCTCCTCTTCTTCGTCATAGCTGCTGGGGCCAGCGTTCCCTGAGGCGGATGGCCTGATGTTGGTACCATCACGCTGATCGTTTTCTCCTTCAGATTCCCCCAGTTGCATCATGACAGCTGTTTCCTTGATTTTTAACATCGACCTCTTCAGTAAACACAGCAGTGGTATGGTAATGCTGACTGAAGAGTTGTCACTGCTCACAAGCAACGTGGATTGCTCAAAATTTTGGAGGACTTGGCAGAGGTCCAACATGTTGGCCCAATCGGATCCACAGAAGCTTGGCAGCTGGCCGGATGCGCCTCGGTACTGCGCCGTCATGTACTGGACCACTGCACTCTTCTGCTCGCAAAAGCGGGCTAGCATGTGCAGCGTAGAATTCCAGCGCGTAGGGACATCACACAGCAAGCGATGGTGGGGGAGATTGAAGCGCTCCTGCATCTTGGCGAGTGCCCCCGAAGCAGTACTGGAATTTCTACAATGTTTGGACACTCGACGCACCTTCAACAGCAGATCGGGCACGCCTGGGTATGTCCTCAGGAACCGCTGAACTACTAGGTTCATCACGTGCGCCAGGCAAGGGATGTGTGTCAGCTTAGCCAACCTTAAAGCGCGAATGAGATTACTCCCATTATCACACACAACCATGCCCGGTTTCAGGTCCAGCGGTGCCAGCCACAAATCCGTCTGTTCCTTTATTCCCCTCCAAATTTCCTCCCCTGTGTGCTGCTTATCCCCAAGGCAGATTAGCTTCAGCAACGCTTGCTGACGCATGCCAACAGCTGTGCTGCACTGCTTCCACGATCCTACTGCTGCTGGGTTAGCGTTTCCGGATGAGGTACAGCTTTGAGATGCGTTGGAGGAGAAGGAGTCAGAGAGGTAGGTGCTGCTGTTATCCAGTGGGAGGGACGGCGGTGCAGCTGTTTGTGGCGTGGGCAACACCCGTGCCGTAGCAGGTGAGGAATCGCTGCCAGGCTCCACAAGGTTCACCCAGTGCGCGGTAAGGGAGATGTATCGACCCTGGCCGAACGCACTCGTCCAGGTGTCAGTGGTGAGGTGAACCTTGCAGGCAACGGCATTCTTCAAGCTTCGGGTTATTTTGCTGACCACGTGCTCATGCAACTCAGGCACTGCAGAGCGTGCAAAGTGGTAGCGGCTGGGAACCACGTAACGTGGGATGGCCACTGACATCATGCCCTTGAAGCTGTTTGTCTCCACCAATCGATATGGCAGCATTTCGCAGGCCAGAAGCTTGGCTATGCTGGCTGTTACTGCCACGGCCCGGGGGTCATTTGCTGGCAATTTCCTCTTGCGCTCAAACATCTCCGACACAGACAACTGAACCGTAGCGCTGCACACGGAAGGGCTGTTGGTTGTTGTGTTTGATGAACACTGGGAGACCTCAAGAGCACTACTCCGGAAAGTGACAGTGTCAGCGTCGTCTGATGTTTGTGAATGTTGTGAACCACGCAATGGCTGGGCTACTGCTGCTGCTGAGGCGGGTCTGGTGAACCCAAGGGAGGCAGTGTTGTTTCTGGTACCCTGTCCTGACGCGTTTGCCCAAAGAGTGGGATGTTTGGATAGCATGTGACGGCTCATGCTGGTGGTGGAGAGGTTGTTAATATTTTTCCCCCTGCTCAGGCGGGTCTTGCACACCTTGCAAATCGCCATGGTAACATCCTCAGTGCAGTCTTCAAAGAAAGCCCAGACTTTGGAGCACCTGCCTCCTTGCTGGCGATTTCTGTTTGCTCCTCTTTTGCCTCTCACTTGAACTTCCACGCTTGTGGTGCCTGAAATTGCGCGCCGCCTACCTTGTGGCACAAGGCAAACTCGTGCAGCAGTGTGTTCTTCAACAGACTCATCTGTGCTGCTGCTACGACGGCGATGTTCTCGTTCACAAACAAAATCTGGGTCTCTGTCCACATTGTCCATACCCTCCTCTTCCATCTCCTCAAACTCGTCATATGTCATTGTGGGCCACCGCCGTGGAGTAGAGCTCCCCACAACAACCTCTGCGCAGCACACTCCAACGTCGTCTTCCAGATCTTGTCGGCCGACCTCCTGCAATTGCAACCCCTCCTGCCCAAATTGCTCTGGGATTTGGGTTTCCGAGTCCTCTTCGGACTCGCCTTGTATTTCAGTGCGCGGTGCATTTCCCACAGTTAACGGTTGTGAATCCAGGCACAACATTTCTGGCTGTTCCTCCATTGACCTTTGAAAGGTGGAAGTTTGTTGGGCTGGGAATAGCTCCTGCGAATACCCCATTGTGTCCTAAGGTAATTCATCGGACTGGTTATCTGGCAGTTGTGTCCGTGGTGTCGCTGCCGGTTGTGTCAGCTTTGTGCCCACTGGCTCCTTGTAACTGGCTGAGGACTCGGACCTCGTGCGTGATGTGCTGGTGCTGCTTAACCCACTGCTGGACGCTTGAGAGGTCATCCAAGTAATTATCTGGTCCTGTTCTTTTGGATTTGTGAGGGTTGTTGTCCTGGACAACATGGGCGGTATTGAGTGGGTTTTCTTGGGTGCTCCCCTGTGGCCTGTACGTGAACCATCAGGGGAAACACCTCTTCCCTTGCCCCTCCCTCTTTCACCGGATTTCTTCCTCATTTCACTTATCCTTACAGTACACGCTGACTGGCAGCAGTACAGTGGCAGTACAGAAATGCTATACAGTACCACTATTCCCAGCAGCGACACAGAGCACAATGCTATACAGTGACGGGTGAGCGGTGTACCACTATTCCCAGCAGCGACACAGAGCACAATGCTATACAGTGACGGGTGAGCGGTGTACCACTATTCCCAGCAGCGACACAGAGCACAATGCTATACAGTGACGGGTGAGCGGTGTACCACTATTCCCAGCAGCGACACAGAGCACAATGCTATACAGTGGCGAACGAGCGGTGTACCACTATTCCCAGCAGACACAGAACAGTACACAGAATGCTATATAGTGTGGCTGAACGAGCGGTGTACCACTATTCCCAGCAGACACAGAACAGTACACAGAATGCTATATAGTGTGGCTGAACGAGCGGTGTACTACTGTTCCCAGCAGACACAGAACAGTACACAGAATGCTATATAGTGTGGCTGAACGAGCGGTGTACTACTGTTCCCAGCAGACACAGAACAGTACACAGAATGCTATATAGTGTGGCTGAACGAGCGGTGTACCACTGTTCCCAGCAGACACAGAACAGTACACAGAATGCTATATAGTGTGGCTGAACGAGCGGTGTACCACTATTCCCAGCAGACACAGAACAGTACACAGAATGCTATATAGTGTGGCTGAACGAGCGGTGTACCACTATTCCCAGCAGACACAGAACAGTACACAGAATGCTATATAGTGTGGCTGAACGAGCGGTGTACTACTGTTCCCAGCAGACACAGAACAGTACACAGAATGCTATATAGTGTGGCTGAACGAGCGGTGTACCACTGTTCCCAGCAGACACAGAACAGTACACAGAATGCTATATAGTGTGGCTGAACGAGCGGTGTACCACTATTCCCAGCAGACACAGAACAGTACACAGAATGCTATATAGTGTGGCTGAACGAGCGGTGTACCACTATTCCCAGCAGACACAGAACAGTACACAGAATGCTATATAGTGTGGCTGAACGAGCGGTGTGCTACTGTTCCCAGCAGACACAGAACAGTACACAGAATGCTATATAGTGTGGCTGAACGAGCGGTGTACTACTGTTCCCAGCAGACACAGAACAGTACACAGAATGCTATATAGTGTGGCTGAACGAGCGGTGTACTACTGTTCCCAGCAGACACAGAACAGTACACAGAATGCTATATAGTGTGGCTGAACGAGCGGTGTACTACTGTTCCCAGCAGACACAGAACAGTACACAGAATGCTATATAGTGTGGCTGAACGAGCGGTGTACTACTGTTCCCAGCAGACACAGAACAGTACACAGAATGCTATATAGTGTGGCTGAACGAGCGGTGTACTACTGTTCCCAGCAGACACAGAACAGTACACAGAATGCTATATAGTGTGGCTGAACGAGCGGTGTACCACTGTTCCCAGCAGACACAGAACAGTACACAGAATGCTATATAGTGTGGCTGAACGAGCGGTGTACTACTGTTCCCAGCAGACACAGAACAGTACACAGAATGCTATATAGTGTGGCTGAACGAGCGGTGTACTACTGTTCCCAGCAGACACAGAACAGTACACAGAATGCTATATAGTGTGGCTGAACGAGCGGTGTACTACTGTTCCCAGCAGACACAGAACAGTACACAGAATGCTATATAGTGTGGCTGAACGAGCGGTGTACCACTGTTCCCAGCAGACACAGAACAGTACACAGAATGCTATATAGTGTGGCTGAACGAGCGGTGTACTACTGTTCCCAGCAGTGACACACAATGACTGGGGGGGACCCTGGCTAGCGTGGCTGGAGCGCGAACTACCCTGCCTGCCTACCCAAAGCTAAACCCACAGACAAATGGCGGAGATATGACGTGGTTCGGGTATTTATTTACCCGAACCACGTGACAGTTCGGCCAATCAGAGCGCGTTCGGGTCCGAACCACGTGACCCGTTCGGCCAATCACAGCGCTAGCCGAACGTTCGGGGAACGTTCGGCCATGCGCTCTTAGTTCGGCCATATGGCCGAACGGTTTGGCCGAGCACCGTCAGGTGTTCGGCCGAACTCGAACATCACCCGAACAGGGTGATGTTCTGCAGAACCCGAACAGTGGCGAACACTGTTCGCCCAACACTAGAGGACACAGAGGCATGTCATGAAGCAGAGAGCATGCCTCTGTGTGCCATCCCATCTGCCCCCCCCCCCCCCAAAGAAGAACCACCTCGGGTTAAACAGAGGAGCAGGCCCCTGATTGAGGTTAGATAGCTATATCTCTGCAGGGGTTACACAGGCTAACGGAGCTACACCCCTATTTGGCAGTGTTGATATGTTCTGTCAAAGCTGGTGGTCTTGGCGCCATGCATGAGCCACGTAGTGTCTGCGTTGAGCACCGCTATAGCAGTCATTCTATAGTCCGCAGCCCGCACACTGGTAATTCAGGTTTCCGGCTATCACCATATACTGACCTACTTCTCCCTCTGAGTTTCTACGACTTGGAGGAGGAATAGTATTTAACGCTGCCAGGAATTTGAGTGGCAGCCGGGTGGGCCATCATTCGGCTCACCCTGCGCCTAACTCTTCGGCGACATACATATACGCGCGCATGTTCTGTATTGCTCGACTTATAAAGCGAGTTTTAATAACAGGTCAACTTTTCCATCCGAAACAAGAAGCAAGAAAAGAGTTAACATTTTAGCCTCAGAACATACAAGCGAAATGTGGGATTTAGTGTCATAAAAGTAGAGGCTGGGTGAGTCCTAAAGGTAATCTTTCTGGGGCTAATGTGATAATCTATGGATGAGCTCTAACTAATTGACCTGAAGAGTGCTTTCTTTAAGTGTTTTCCAATATGTTTATTTTTCTTTTTTTTGCTTCCTTAGGTGCGCACTGAGCTGAATTGATGACATATGGACGTTAGGCCTCATTACCAGACATGCTCGTTGACAACTACAAGATGGACTCAGGCCTTCACACCTCCTTAGAGACCAAGAAAAATAGAAAAATTGCCTTGTGTGGGGCCTTACTTAATTATGGACAATGGTGTGCAAGCATGTCCATTTACTCAGATCTCTAATGAGAGGCCAGATCTTTAAAAGCACAAAAAGATCAAAGATACTAGCAACAATGTGGAGACTTGTTAGCTGTAAAATGTATTAGCGTAATAAATCTATAGGATAAAGTAATGTGCCATGAGAGTGAAAGTGTTTCATTGCAGGCCTTATGGTATAGACATGCCTGCTTCATAAACAAAGTTCAGACCCCCTGAATTAAAGCAGATCTGAGTTGAAAAACTAACTATAACAAGTAACTTATCTATATATCTTATCTAAAGTTTAGATAGTTTACACAGCAAATTTAGCTGCAAACAGCTTTAACAGCATATGATTATTTCTTCCTAGGATACAATGAGACCAGCTATATTCTGCTTGTCATTACACAGGCAAACTGCTTTGCATTTCCATCTCTCAGCCTCTAAAAACTCCTCTCCTCTCTCCTCCCCTCTCCACCCCCCTTGTCTCTGAAATCTCAGCAGCTTCCGGCTGGTTACATCTCCTCCTCCTCCTTTGGGAAAAGGCTCCTCCTCCCCAGACAGAGCTCCCATGAGCACTTGCTACATGGGACTCAGAATGCCTATGTTCTGGAGAAGCTATGGGCACTGTAACGATTGGTGTCAGCACGCAGAGAGAATCTGATTATTGGTGATCTGCAGTATCACCAAGAATGCAGATATATACCTGATTATTGATGATCTGCAGAATCACCGATAATACAGATATATTGCTAACCTCTGGACACCTATAGGTATGTGAGTGTTTGGTGTAACAGTAGTACTTTGAGTAATGCACCTGCTGAGCAGGTGATCATAGGCAGTAAAGGAATACTGCTCTTGAGGGCACAGGAACCTTCCAGCAGCCTGAGACTCTCCAAGGGGTGGAGTCAGGCTGGAGATAGGCGGGACCAGAGAGTGAGTGACACCTGAAGGTGGATGTCACTATCTGATCTGGAGACTATCTCTTAAGAGGAGAGATAGCTCTCTAGGTCGAGCACGCCTGGTCGGCAACACACGGACAGATTAAGTACAAAGACAGAAGGCTGATTCGGTATCCAAGGCAAGCAGGGTCTGGCAACGGAATATCAGATATGCGAGGTACTGAATCAGAGATCAAAGGGATAGTCAGGAAAGCAGTAAGTCATAACAGATATCAACAATGCCTAGTCTGGGTGTGAGGTCCTTGGTCTCAACACCCTGGAACTAGTCTGATGAATAACATATAGATAACACAAATTCCCTAGTCTGGTGTGAGGTCCGTGGTCTCTACACCCTGGAACTAGTCTGAAGTATAACAGATTGATAACGCAAGTTCCCTAGTCTGGGTGTGAGGTCCGTGGTCTCTACACCCTGGAACTAGTCTGAAGTATAAAAGATAGATAACACAAGTTCCCTAGTCTGGGTGTGAGGTCCGTGGTCTCTACACCCTGGAACTAGTCTAAGCATAAGCAGAATAACAGTACAAGTAATCTGGCTCAGTGTAAATTCCCAGGTCCACCTGGTTCAAACACACTGTTGGATCTGACCAAGGTCTGAGTGCTTCCACGTAGTGTTCGCAACGGCAGACAACTTGAGACTGGCCAGCAGTAACTATATATGGAGTAGTGCTCTCCGGCACCACCCCTAATTGATCAACCAATAGTAACCTGCTCTGGAGTCAGCTGATCAGCGTGATCACGGAGGCCTCCATCCTTCTTTTTAACAAAAAAGAACCCTGCCCCTGCTGGGGACCGAGAAGGGCGGATAAAATCTTTAGCTAAGTTCTCTCGGATGTATTCCTGCATGGCCAATTTCTCTGGCCCAGATAAATTATAGAGATGACCTCTAGGGGGCATACAACCAGACCTGAGATCAATGGGGCAATCAAAAGGACGGTGTGGAGGAAGTTCATCTGCTGACTTGGGACAAAACACGTCCGCAAATTCTGAATATTGATCTGGCAATCCCTCCATGTGAATCTTGGTTTTACCAAAGGTTACTTTCGCTAGACAATGATGATAGCAATGGGCAGACCAGCTTGTTAGCTGACCCGTAGCCCAACTGATCTGAGGCGAGTGAATTTGTAACTATGGCATGCCAAGAATGATCGTGGAGGTTGCCATTCATAACACAAAAAATGGAAACCTTTCTTTATGCAACACCCCTGTTGTGACCCCCAAGTCCGGGGTCTGGGAGAGAGGGTGGTTACTCTGCAAGGGGGAATCATCTACTGCAGTGGCTCGAATCTGTTGTTTTAGTGGGGAGATCGGAATCCCCAATTTCTTAGCAATTTCATAATCCATAAAATTAGCTGCTGAGCCAGAATCTATGAAGGCCTCAGTGATCTCTGACTTATCCTTCCAGGATATAGTACAAGGAAGGAGTAAACGTTTATCGTCTAGAGGCAAAGCCTGCTTGGGACAACTCTGCACTATATGACCCACCTCTGCACAGTATAGACAGAGCTGCTCTGCTTTTCTGCGCCTCTGCTCCACCCGGGACAATTTCGACCGCCCAATCTGCATTGGTTCTGGTGGAGGTGAATCAGGTGGAGATGAATCAGGTGGAGATGAATCAGATTGAGGCGCGGCATAGGAAAAATATCTCACATCGTTCCTACTCCGAGTCTGCCTGTGATAACGTAGGCGACGAACAACCCTGACTGCCAATGAAATGGCCTCATCAATAGACTTTGGTTCGGGGTGACCCAACATTAGATCAGAGACCGCGTCTTACAACCCTGCCAAAAAACAGTCCAGAAGTGCGAATGAGTCCCATCTAGCTGAAACTGCCCATTTCCTGAACTCAGCTGCATAATTTTTCACCGGATCCTTGCCCTGCCGTAAACTCTTGAGCTTCCGCTCAGCGGTAGAGGCAATGTCCGGATCATCATAAATTATAGCCATAGCTTTAAAAAATTCCTCAACCGAGGCTAGAGCCTCATTCCCTGGCTGAAGATTATATGCCCAGGTCTGGGAATTCCCTGACAACAGGGTCTTAATAAACGTAATTCTCTGTGCCACGGTTCCAGAAGAATTAGGTCTCAACTCAAAGTATGACAACACTCTATTTCTAAAATTCTGGAAGTCAGATCTGTGACCAGAAAACCTTTCAGGTACAGGCATACGTATGTCTGTGCTAGGAGGAGATCGCACTGTGTTCACTGCCGTCTGAAAGACTTGTACAGACCGAGATAATGCATTGATCTGAGTCTGGTGACTGTCCAGCACTCGGATGAAAGTCTCCACCAAGGTGGTGAGTGCATTAAGACGGCTGTAAAGTGCATCCATTTGGGTTTGGTCTGCCATTCTGTAACGATTGGTGTCAGCACGCAGAGAGAATCTGATTAAGGGTGATCTGCAGTATCACCAAGAATGCAGATATATACCTGATTATTGATGATCTGCAGAATCACCGATAATACAGATATATTGCTAACCTCTGGACCCCTATAGGTATGTGAGTGTTTGGTGTAACAGTAGTACTTTGAGTAATGCACCTGCTGAGCAGATGATCATAGGCAGTAAAGGAATACTGCTCTTGAGGGCACAGGAACCTTCCAGCAGCCTGAGACTCTCCAAGGGGTGGAGTCAGGCTGGAGATAGGAGGGACCAGAGAGTGAGTGACACCTGAAGGTGGATGTCACTATCTGATCTGGAGTGGAGACTATCTCTTAAGAGGAGAGATAGTTCTCGAGGTCGGGCACGCCTGGTCGGCAACACACGGACAGATTAAGTACAAAGACAGAAGGCTGATTCGGTGTCCAAGGCAAGCAGGGTCTGGCAACGGAATATCAGATATGCGAGGTACTGAATCAGAGATCAAAGGGATAGTCAGGAAAGCAGTAAGTCATAACAGATATCAACAATGCCTAGTCTGGGTGTGAGGTCCTTGGTCTCTACACCCTGGAACTAGTCTGATGAATAACATATAGATAACACAAATTCCCTAGTCTGGTGTGAGGTCCGTGGTCTCTACACACTGGAACTAGTCTGAAGTATAACAGATTGATAACGCAAGTTCCCTAGTCTGGGTGTGAGGTCCGTGGTCTCTACACCCTGGAACTAATCTGAAGTATAACAGATAGATAACACAAGTTCCCTAGTCTGGGTGTGAAGTCCGTGGTCTCTACACCCTAGAACTAGTCTAAGCATAAACAGAATAACAGTACAAGTAATCTGGCTCAGTGTGAATTCCCAGGTCCACCTGGTTCAAACAAACTGTTGGATCTGACCAAGGTCTGAGTGCTTACACGTAGTGTTCGCAACGGAAGACAACTTGAGACTGGCCAGCAGTAACTATATATGAAGTAGTGCTCTCCGGCACCACCCCTAGTTGATCAACCAATAGTAACCTGCTCTGGAGTCAGCTGATCTCTCCTTGCCCAGTATAAGAGTTCTGCCTCTCAGCGCGCGCGCGCGCGTATTCCTAAGCCTGTGTGCACTAACAGACTCAGACACACCAGACACACGCTGCCGCGTGCAAACCGCCGTGCTGGACGCGGAACCAGCCGCCTTACTGTTGTTACATGTGGCGGCTTTTCCGCGTTCTGCCCTGTTACCAGACGCACGCCTCCGCGTGCAAACCGCCGCATTGGACGCGGAATCCGCCGCCTCCTCAGCAGCACACGCGGCGGCTTTTTCGCGTTCTCTCACAGGCACGGCTTGTTTCGTTTATAGGGAATTGGGGTATTAAAACAACAACAAAAAAAGTATTTGGCTCGAGGAATACCTTATAAACTATATGTAAGGGACACAATTATGCAATGAATGAAGTTTATCTTGGATCCACTTTAAGCTCCGTACATGTGCTAGACGCTAGGGATGGTTGGAAATGCCCATTTCTGATTCCACAGGTATTCCAATTTCTGCCAATGTCAATCTGATTTCCAATTTTCCAATTTCTGTATTTTATTAAAATGACAGAAACAAAAATTGGAAATCGGAAAAATAGAAAATCACTCTTGTGATCGGTCTAAAATTACAGCAGTAATCCAATTTTTGTGAAAACATTCTGCATTCTCTGATTGGTCATCCATGAATTCCGAGTTCTGTGATTGGACTAAAATTACTGAGGTGCCGTAAATCAGATTTCCGCTGAATTCTAATTTCCATTTTTTTCCAATCAGAAATGCCGATATCTGATCAGAAATGCAAAAATTTCAATTCCGCGGAATCCAAATGAGCATCCTTACTAGATGCAAAAATGACTGCCTATGCCAAGAATCCAGCATGTGTATGGAAGTCCCCGACCCCTCTTAACCACTTACTCAGTGATCTTTCCTGACATTGTTCTCACCACTTACCCTGCTCCCTGCGTGACATCACTCCTGCAACACTCCGTCCCCCGCATAGGGCAGAACATGTCGCTCACTCGCAAGCAAGTGATATGTCTCCATAGCCTCAGCCCTGCAATGTCGCCCAAGGGATTGGGTCTCAAAACCCATCAGGTTTCCGTCAGGTTACATTGACTGAGCATGTGTACTGAGCATGTTAACCTCTTTATGACCGCATCACTCCGGTGGGCATGAACTCGGTTGCTCCCCTAGTGGGAGTCTCCCACTAGGAGCCTCCCACTAGGAGACTGTTAGATGGCAAAACCACCGTCTATTTACATTGTACAGCGCTGCAATCTAATGCAGCACTGTACTGGGGACAGTCGTGTCACTCGGCTGTCCTCTGTGGAGGCACAAAAGCTATAAACTTTCATAGGCTGATGCCTGATGCCTAAGACAGCCGATCGCTGTCATTGGCTACCGGGGGGAGGGAGAGCGGGGGGAGGAAAAAATAATTAAAAAACAGTAAAATGTATTGAAAATAAAAATATAAATAAACCAACATCCCTGCAGCAATCAGAGCCCACCAACAGTAATCTCTGTCGGTGGGCACAAAAGGGGGGAGGGGAATCACTTGTGTGCTGAGCCCTTAAAACTGCGGTGACCTAAGTTGTAAAAAAATATATAGCCTGGTCACTAGGGGGGTGTAAGCCTATGGTCCTGAAGAGGTTAAAGTGAAAGTCAGGATTTTTTTTTTTTGGAAAGTTTCATCTCTTCCATATAAGCCCTATATATTGAATGTGTGTGTGTGTATATATCACAGCTAAGGCACTGTGTGGGTTTCCACCGGGCACTCCGGTTTTCTCCCACACCCTAGAAACATAAAGTTAAGTTCATTGGCTTCCCTCTAAATTGGCCCTAGACTATGATACATACATAGATATATGACTATGGTAGGTAACAGATTTTGAGGCTCTCTGAGGGACAGTTAGTGACAAGACAATATACTCTGTACAGCGCTGCGTAATATGTTGGCACTATGTCAATACTAAATAATAATAATACTACTTTAACACTTATTTAAAGCCAATGTTACCCCTCCTAAAAAAAAAAAAAAGTCAGATACTTACCTAAGGAGAGGGAAGGCTCTGAATGAGCCTACCCTCTCCTCTCCCGGTGGATCCTCCGTTCAAATCCCCCGCCGCGGGGGACTTTGAAAATCTTCAGGAGCCGAGTCCTCCCGAAGACTCCATACTGCGCATGCGCAAGTGCGTCATAGATATGCGCGAGTGCGACATAGAGGGCGCTCGCGCATGCGCAGTATGGAGCGGCCTGTCTTCGGGAGCCCGAGTGCTCCCGAAGACTTCCGAAACCTCCGAAACCTCCCGGAAGTGGCAGTATTTGACTGAACTGGTCGAATACTGCTACGGGGGATCCTGAGCGGGACCAGGCACCGGGAGAGGAGAGGGAAGTCTCATTAGGACCGAGCCTTCCCTCTCCTTAGGTAAGTGTCTGACTTTTATATTTATAAATGGGTTCCCATTAGCTTTAATTAGCAGGATGTGAAACAATGAGATTTAGCGGTTATCTATGCACAAATCCATCCACACCCAAATCAATCCCATCCTAAATAAAGGAAGATCTACCATCTCTACCCATTCAGTGTGACTTTTAAGCCACAGTCTCAGTCCGGACTGTCAGTCACAGTCTCAGTCTATATTGTCCATACTGTGTCACAGTCTCAGTCTGTACTGTCTGTCACAGTCTCAGTCTGTACTGTCTGTCACAGTCTCTGTCTGTACTGTCTGTCACAGTCTCAGTCTGTACTGTCTGTCACAGTCTCAGTCTGTACTGTCTGTCACAGTCTCAGTCTGTACTGTCTGTCACAGTCTCTGTCTTTACTGTCTGTCACAGTCTCAGTCTATATTGTCCATACTGTCTGTCACATCTCACTCCATACTGTCTGTCACAGTCTCAGTCTGTAGTGTCTGTCACAGTCTCAGGTCTGTCCTGTCAGTATCAGTCTCTCAGTCCTGTCTGCCAGTCCTGTCCAGTCCTGTCTAGCCACTCAGCCAGCCCTGTTTCAGTCCTCAGTCCCATCTTGCCAATCCTTCCCATCTGTCCTGTTTCAGTCCGGACTTCCAGCCCTGTTCTTCCTGTCCGGTCCAACAAGGCTGGTACAACCAGTCCTATCTATTGATCATTAGCTCTAGTTAGTCTACCCTCTTTTCTGTTTCTCCTCCCTCCACTACAAAATCTTGATTGCTGTCATTCTCACAGTAATTAAGCCAAAGTACCCAAAACTTGGCCCCGTGGGTCACTGGATGACTGAGATTATTTTTTTTAAGTGGGCGGATTCTACAACAGCCAAATTTCAGACATTTGTTTAACCACTTCTATACCATGCTATTTTGTGCTGATCTGTGCTGCGTGGGCTCTCCAGCCCACAGCACAAATCAGGTTGCAGCCAGGCCGATCAGACTTCCCCCCTTTTTTCCCCACTAGGGGGATGTCCTGCTGGGGGGGTCTGATCGCCGCTTGCGGGGGGGCTCTTTAAAGCCCCCCTCCGCAGCGCTTCCTGGCCTCCTTCCCTCCCTCTCCCTCCCCCTGTGAGCGGCGCAGGACGGATTTCCGTCCTGCGCCTGATGGGATAGGCTTTAGCCTATCAGATGCCGGCGATCCCCGGCCAATCAGAGGCCGGGGATCACCGATCTCCTCTACGGCGCTGCTGCGCAGCAGCGCCGTATACATGTAAACACCGGGGAAGATCTTCCCCGTGTGTTTACATTTACCCTGCGAGCCGATCGGCGGCTCGCAGGGTAAATGTAAACACACGGGGAAGACACCCTCCGTGAACTGACATGGAACGGCCGCTCGTCCATGGAATACACTTCAGGATTCAGGGGCGTACATATACGCACCGAGAATCCTGAAGTGGTTAAAGGGACTCCGAGCAGTGCAGAAACTATGGAAAGATGCACATCATTTTAAAGCTCTCTTTCTCCTCTTTCCAATGATATATAAACCACCACCCTACGTCTTTTAGTTTTCGTTATTTTGGCAATTGAAATTGCCGCGGCTGTGATTTCGGTGTCGTCAGAAAGAGGAGAAGGAGAGCTTTAAAATGATATCCATCAAGCCATAGTTATATTGTATTACACAGGACGACACTTTCCCCAGTGTCAGCAGCTCCTTTCTGCTGAATGCAGCTGCTGAATTTGACAAAAAGTCGCCCTGTGTAATACAATATAACTATGGCTTGATGGATATCATTTTAAAGCTCTCTTTCTCCTCTTTCTGACGACACCTAAATCGTTGCCCTATGCCTTTTAGTTTTCTCTATTTTCGCGATCGAAATCACGGCCGCGGCAATTTCAATCGAGAAAATAGCGAAAACTAAAAGGCCTAGGGTGGCGGTTTATATATCATTGGAAAGAGGAAAAAGAGAGCTTTAAAATGATGTGCATCTTTCCATAGTTTCTGCACTGCTCGGAGTCCCTTTAAATGGAAAAATGTAAAACTGCTGCCGCTCTTAGACAGTTAATGGCAGGGTCCTCAAACTTGCCACAGTTGGTCACTGGAGGACTGGGAGTAAAATGCAGAAAAGTGGGTGGGCCCAAAAACAACCAAACAGATTTCTTTGATAGATTTAAACGGGAAAAATGCTGCCATTTTTACATTGTATTAACCTTTAAGTGTCTCCACTTAAAGGTTATAAGAGGTGTGCGGAGCCACCAACAACCAATACGATTTCAGTCATTAATTTTCAATAAAAAAAATAAATAAAACTAGTGCAATTTTTACATGTTAGTTGCCAGGATTCCCAAACAATAAAGTGTTATTGACTGGGTGATTTTGGTTCAAAATTGTGAAAAAAGAGGTGGGGCAACAACAGCCAAACAGATTTCAGCCATTGACCTTACTGAAAAAAAATAAACTGCTGCTATTATCACAGTTTAAATGCCAGGTGTCCCAAACTTAGCACAATTACTCACTGGAGAACTGCAATCAAAATTTAGGAAAAGTGGGAGGGGCCACAAACAGCCAATTACCTTTTACTTCTGACTTCAATGTAAAACTTTCAAATACTGCCATTCTCAGTTTTAATGCCAGAGGGCCCAAACTTGGCACAGATCATGACTGGGTGACTTGGGTTACATTTCAGAAAACTGGGTGGAGCTTAAAACAGCCAATCAAGTGATACCTGTTGTTATTCAGTGATAATATATGAATTTCTGACATTCTGTTAATTGCAAAGTTTTCAAATTTTCACACTTGGTCACTAGGTGAATGGGATTAATATTCAAGAAAGGGGCGGGAGCCTAAAACAGCTAATCAAAAGTCACCTGTAGATTTTCAAGGGGAATATTTAAACTGCTGCCATTCTTACACTGTTAATGGCAGGGACTTTAAACTTGGTACAGTCAATCACTGGGTGACTGCCAGGGTTTCAAATTGTAAAAAGTGGGCAGAGCCAAGAACCCCCAATCAGTTGTTGTTTTTTTTTTTTTTGCTTAATTTCAAAATTAAAAATTTAAAAATGGTAAAATGTGATCTTCTTCAATCCTCACAATTTTTAACCAGGTCCCCCAGTTTCTACATACTCTCTGCCCAAGGGGTGACTGGGCATGATTTCTTAAGCATATTCAAGCCAACGTCATGTAGTTTCTTCAGAAATGACACCATCTAGTTACGAATTACAATTTTGTGTAGTAATTGCAAATTTTGTGTCTTAATTACGAAAATATGAAATTTCAGCTCAGCCCTGTCCAAGGCATCATTGTTATATTTGTATTTATCTTTTTTAAACATTAGCAACATGAAAGTTATGTATTTCAGAGTGATGTCACTCCGCTAACTATAAATATATTTTGCCGTACGTTATATGTTGGTTTAATTTATGCTGCATCTGTGGGAAGGTGTGTATTAACCATGTCAAAGTGTCACTGCAACCTAGTGACAATGTTCCCTACTGTAGAGCTTCTTTAATAAATGAACAGTTTAATAATTAATTACTGATAACCATCCCCTGCATACTGACTTTTTTTAATTTATTTTACATACTAAATCTCTCTCTTAATTAAGTAACTAATAATACCAGCCTCTAATTAGTTCTCTCACTGTATATATTTCTGGATACAGCTACTGCAGTGCTGGGCCGAAATTACGCATAAACGTAATTACGCATCGTAATTTAATGTAAATTTACACGTAAGCGCTACGCGTAACTTACGGTCTGATGCGTAATTATTTAAGCATAAGCAGTTAAGTGGTATCGTAATTACGCTGTCTACTGTAATTGCTAGGTATGCGTAATTTTACGAAGACTTATGCGTAATTTTATGCGTAATTACTAACGTAAAAACTCCCCTTTTCTAAGAGTAGCCAATCAGTCAACATCCTAAGCAACCAATAGTATCTTCTCCCTCCCTTCAGTATATAAAGGTACGTTTTGACGCATACGAATCATGTGTACGCAATAGCTGTTACATTGACGGCTATTGCGTACACATCGTCCGTATGCATCAAAAAATACGCATTAATGGGTATTACGGCACTACGCGTAACATCGTAGTGTAAGCGCTTACATTACGGTATCCTTACGCGTAACTGCGTAAGTTAACGCATAATTACAGTGATGAACCGTAGATAATTTCCTACGCCGTAACCGTAATTGCATAATGCGTAATAGCGTAAAATTACGCGTAATGATCCGTATGCGTATATTTTACCATTACGACCAGCACTGAGCTACTGTATGTGTAAAACTGATTGCAATAATGATAAAGCACAAATTGGAAGAAATATTACAAAAATGTATAGTGTCCTACATGTGAAAATAAGCTCTCTTAAATACCAGTAGTTATAAAAATTAGTAATCAGACAAATGTGCTCTAGCAAAAATAAGCAACAGCCAATCACTAAATCAATTAGGATGAGGGTAGATCGGCTCTAGATAGCAGACAGGCTAGGAGAAGCAGGTGCAATGACTATGCCCTCGGGTAACCAGCTTTAATTTGAGGAGGAAGAGTAACAGACTCCGGGCACCGAGCCACAGAAGCAATTCAAGTCCCCTTTATTTCATTCCCAGCATTCCGACAGTCAGTGGCGTACTTAGGGAATTTGACACCCGGTGCTGATTATTTACAGACAGTCCCCCAAAACAACCAATTTTTTTGTTGGGAGGGTTGATGGGTTGGGGCGCCGAGCGTGTGACTGCAAATTTTGGGGATTTTTGGGGGGGAAAAGGAGTCATCACGATGTGGACAGAGCTAACTGTTATGAAACTCTGTACTTTATACAGTGCTGCAGAAGATGTCATTGCCACTGGCTTCTGCAACAGCAGACTGCCCTGCATTATTGATTAATTACTCTGATCAGGACAAATAATCAATAGTCTAGGGCACTCTGGTATTACAGCAGCCAGTGATCATGGTTACTAATGACAGGCAACTTCTGAAGCACTAAACACATCCTGCCACCTCTCCCTGCTAACGTCCCAGCTGCAGCACAGCAATCATTCTCTCCACTCACCCTGCTGCTCTGCATATTCACCCTACATCTAGAGCAGGAAGTAGTACAGTCCCATGCACTGTCTGCTGCTATTTTACCGAATGTTGCCCAAACTATTAAAAAAGGTCAAAGGTGGAAGAACACAGTGTCTGAGCACCACAGCGGCACCCCTAGCCATGGCTACACCCGGTGTTGTGAGCACCTGCAGCCTTATGGTAGGTACGCCACTGCCGACAGTACTCACAATGTTAAGGCCATACCTGCTTTGTCTAAGGGATAATATATAGTATTTCTTGCCTTTGATGAAGCGGGCATTTAGCCTGTGGAACGGCTGTCAGGCCTTAACATTGTGTGTACTGTCGGGATGCTGGGAATTAATTAAAGGTGACTTGAATTGTTTCTGTGGTCGTTACTCTTCCTCCTCAGCAAAATCAATAATATTAGAATGGATTTACAATAGAGTACCAGTTATCTGGAATTCAGCTAACCAGCAGTCCCAACCAAGCAGCACAAATCGTAGTACTCAAATTGGGGAAGCCCAACTTAGTCTTAGTCTTTTTGTAGACTCTGTTGTGCATGTTCAGTGTTCCAAGGCTACCCAAGGTTAATATACTTACAATTACTGAATTTTAACATGTAATACAGAGTTCATGGCATGCATATTGAGCGGGGTATAGTACAGTTAGGCCAGTTTTTACATTGAGTCTCAAGCAACTAGAATGCCCACTTACCCGGCCTCAGTTGATCTCCATCAGTGCTGAATAACTTAGACTATTGATACTGCCTGAAAATGAAATAGATGAAATAGACTGAAATGTGACTCATATAAAGTCGTGTACACACAGGACTCAATCCCTCGGAGACAGTACAGGCTCGAGTGTTGTACTGAAGTGTCGCTAGCCCAGAGGCAAGTGACACATCTCTTGCTATAGAGGGGGTAGGAGGATGACGCACAGCGCACAATGGAGTGGCTTTTAGTGGGAATGTTGAGTAGGAGAACAATACGTTTGGGGGTTGGTTGGATGTTGCTTAAGATCCAGCATCTTTAGGTGAAGCTGAGGAGCTAGATTCTCAGTTGGTATGGTCCTTAAAGGAAACCAGAGATGAAGCACCCTCATGTATTTTACAATATATAAATGGGAACATGACAGTAAACACTTACCCTGCTCTCTGTTTCATTCTTCACTGCTCAATTGGCTCAGTCTGCCCCCTTGTTGCTCTGCTTTGCTGCTATTTATCCTTGAAGCAGCAAAGGACAGCTACAAGAGGACAGGCTTGGGCTTAAAAGACATCACAGAAGACTGACTCAGCTATAATCATCAGGAAAAGCTAGACTGAATGCTCAGTCGGGGATTCTTATCAGGGCTGATAACAGGAAGATTTAGCAGAGAAAAATGAAACAGAGAGCAGGGTAGGTGTTTACTGTCATGTTCCCATTGATATATATGGTAAATTACATGAGGGTGCTTCGTCTCTGGTTCACTTTAAGGATCATCCTATCAGGAAAATGATCGTAATTATGAAAATGACCGCAATTAGAAAAATGTGTGTACGGCTGGATTTACAGGAAATGTGTCATTTTTCGTGATCACTATTTTTTTTCATTCTGAGCGTAATCATAATTATAAAAATTATGTGAAATTTCAAGAAATCGTAATTAGCACATTATGATCATCATTCATTGTTATTATTATTATTATTATGATTATTATTATTATTATAATTATTGTTGTTTTTGTTATTATTGCTATTTAGTATTCATTTAGAATTGTGTATTGTTCTGGTTTACTGCACTAATGCACTCATGTTACAGAAAATCAAACCGACCCTTCCTCAACATAATTGGTGGTAAATTCTGTTGCTGAGATAGATCAGCTGTAATACATGATCTAACTCCAGTAAGCTGGGATCTGATTGGCTGTTATGGAAAGCAAGTCTTTGCACATGATTATCACTGCTCTCCACATTGCCTTACTGATTATATTTGTCACCCAGTAACACATCTTCTGGCACTCTCACCATTACTTCGTAGTTAACCAGAGAAATGAAAGTTATTTTTAGATGAAGGATACAAGTGTTGCTTTCATAACGACTGCATCCAGCCCCACAGTTTACCTTTAATTATATATCTGTAACCAACTTGGAAGGAAAGCCAATTTAAAAGGCATGTGATTAATGGCCCACGCATTTTCACAGGCACCTAATTTAAATGTCTATATAATATATAAGCACAATTTGAAGTTGGTTTAGCTGGGTGCTTGCCTTTTACGAACGCACACGGCAATGAAGTGCCGCATGCCGAGACGTTTAACCCCTCAATTCTACAGGAAGGCGACACATAGCAAATTTATAATATAAATCAAGTATGTTATAAGCCTGAGAAATAAAAAATAAACATATGATGAAAAAATGCCCAATTATTAGATTTCTATAGCAAGAACTGCATGCCAGAAAAATTGTGTTATTTTTCACTATTATTCAATTCATTTTTTTCTCTCAAGTTTTCTATTGGGTGATATTTCCACACCTTTTTTAAGCCACCAACAAGCAAGAAAAAATCTAAAAAAAAAAATACTGTACAAAAATACTTTGATACATTTTGATTTTACCCTTCCACCTACTTTTTGTAATATTTCATTTGCAAAGTGCTGCAAAGTTATTTTAAGCAGATGGTTAAAAATGATCTCCTAGGAGAAAACGTGAACTCCATATTTATAAAAGAGGAGGTAAGCTAAAACAACTTTTGTTAGAGGCTCTGAATGGAAAAAAAGGTCCCAATTTGGGTACTTACCTCAGTAGAGGGAAGCCTCTGAATCCTTCAGAAGCTACCGCCATCTCCCACTTACTTGCCGTTCAAGGATCGGGACCCCCGCAAGCTGTCAACAAGTGCTTCTCAACAGAGCTCGCTTGCACCTTCACACTAACATGCCGCCAAGCAGACTCAGCTTTTTCTGCCGAGTCTGAGCGGCAGCTCTGTGCTACTGTACATGTGTGATTCATCTGTGCATGTGCAGTGCAGGCACGCTTCATGAAACATTGGGGTTTAATTGCCAAAACAGAGGAACAGAAATTTCAGCAAAGCTTGGTGTACAGAGGCACCAGAGTAGAGGTGCTCACTTCTGCATTAAGACCCATTGAGTTATACTCCTGTTTGCCTGGTGAAGCAGGACCACACCTGCGAAATGCGTTGCACTAAGTGGAGTTAAATAAAAAATGTTTGTATTGATATATTGTGACTTAATTGAGTTTTATATTTTTGAGGGAGGTAAGTCCACCTGAACATCCCCCTCTTTTAGATGTTTTTTAAACGTTTTTATTCTACTTTGGCACCTCTGTACCCCAAGCTTTGCTGAAATCTTGATTCCACCATCGGTGGAGGGGAGCTACCCCATTTTCTATCTACAGAGAGCGATATCTTAAAAACCTGAGTGGGGTCAGGTTCTTATACTCCCCACCTGCACTTGAAGTGGTTACCTATGGGTAACCCATGTTTGTGAGTATATCTAAGATTCTTTGCTTTAAGCCACAACCAATTTAACAATACTACACCATATTGGGCTCTCGATTTCTCTTTTTGTTCTTCCAAGCAAGAAGAACAGAAATGGATGGGGAAGCCTCTGGAGGATCTAGAAGGGTCCCTCTCCTGAGGCAAGTATCTACATTTTTTTTTCTTTTAAAACTCCTTTATCAATATAATGTCAGAAGTACAAAATCTAACATTTTAAAATGTACACCATATTTATAAAGCTTCAAAGGAAATATCACCAGGAAAATTATAAATTAATTAGTCCAATTAATTCTCCTATTTCAAAACGGTGAAAATAAGTGGAGAAAATCATAATTTTTTCCGTTAATTATTTAATTTTCCTATTTTGTATTTGAAATCCTTTCTCCCCTTTCAAAATGGACAAACATTAGGAGAACATATATTATGCAGTTAGTTCTTTCTTTTTTTATAATATAAACAACGGAGGAAAGGGTACATTATCTATCATAGCTGTTTTATCTTTATAGCGATAATAAGCACAATACCCATAATCCCTAGCTATATTCCCAAGGCTATTAGGAAGCTATAGGCTCTTGTTCAATTTACTGTTTCTCCTAGGGGATAATTTTCCAAAGTTTAAAATAATTTTCCAGCTCTCTGCAATTTAAAAAGTTCCAAAAAGTAGGTGAAAAGGTACTGGTAAAATTGTTCTGAGTATTTTCTTGCTTGCTAGTGGCTTAAAATTAGCATTTTATTGATAAGGTGTAAAAATATCACCTAGAAGAAAGCTTGGGAGAACAGGTGAATAGAATATAGGGCATAGTAGCATAGAACCCAGGGGTGTAAAAATAGGGGCAGCAGCCCCTACACCCACGGGGGGCCGATCCCTGCACCCATAGGGGGAGGCCCGCTCAGGGCCGTTATAGCAGGCTGGAGGGGTCGCAGCATAAGGGGAAAGCCATGGCCACACTCGCCGCTGCGCTCCCCTCCAGCTGATGTTCCTCTCTCTAGTGTCTGACGCTACTTCCTGTATAAACAGGAAGTAGCATCAGACACTAGAGCGAGGAACATCCACGGTGGAATGCAAGGAAGGTATTTATATCTTCCGCTGCCCGCCGCCTGCACAAGCGCTTATTGAAGCTGGAGGGGAGCGCAGAGGGGAGAGCCTATTGTGGGGGAGGGAGTGGACAGTCCCCCCTCTCCGCCAAGTGTGGCCATGGCTTTCCCCTCATACTGCAACCCCTCCAGCCCCCCAAAACGGCCCCGAGCGGGCACCCTGGGAGGCCCTGGGGGGGGGGGGGGCGGTCAGAATCTCTGCAGGGGGGCCCGGGGGTTCTTAGTTACGCCCTTGATAGAACCCTAGATGCAGGTTTCTGATAAGCCATTAATGAATGCAATGGCCAATCACGGTGTTTGTTTACTTCCAAAAGCCTGCCCTTGGAAATCCACCCAGTTTCTGCTTGAGCTCCCAAACAGTGTTTTTGGTAGAGTATTGGATTGGGTCTGCTTTGTGCCCAAATAGCTTATTTACAAGAAACTCGATACAGGAAGCAGTTTTGTCATTCAGAATTGCTGAATGTCCTTTTTTAAAAATTATCAAGTTCAGGCAATTTAATATGTGTACATAAATGATATGCACAATTTAATGTAAATATTAAGTGAGTGCATAATAAGTAGATGCATAGTTAATAAGAGAGACATAAAAATTTAAAAAAGGACATTCAGCAATTCAGAATACAGGAAAGTGAAATGTTCGGTTCAACGCTAAATTTAAACGACAATGTTATTCCTAAACACGCATTTCTCTCTAAAATGAGAGCTTTCAGCAATTACACAATTCCAGATCATTACCAACCAGTTTTTTAGAATAGTCACTGGAATCATTGTTTTCCGTTTTCTAGACTTATCCCTAGAGGATAAAACAGAGTTCCATTATGTGCTGTGTCCCAAAGTGATGAGCACAAATATTGCAGAGATGTTATTCCGCATCAAAATTCACAATTACAATACATAATCATAATGTGAAATTTCAGGAAAAATTTTAATTAATTTAGTGTGTAATGGTATTCAATCATAATTTTGTGTATGTTTTCGTGTCATTTACATGTCATTTTGTGCTCACTTTAGCGGTAATAGTAAAGCTGCCATACATGCCATTCCAACCAAAATTGCCACATATGTTAAGGAGAACAGTGGATATAAATTAAAAAAAAAAACTTGTAATTTTTGAGAAAATTGATTTAAAAAAAGGAAAGATGTTCCAATGTATTTTAAACTGTCATTTCTCTAAGTTTCCAAACCATGTTTTCTTTGCATTTTCAAAATCAATTTTCTCAAAAACTACAAGGTCTTTTTAAAAAATGTTGATGACATTAGCATGTATGGTGACTTTACAATTCACAACTAAAGTTGGCACAAAATTACACAAAAATTAAGTGAAAATTGACAAATCATAATTGCGTAGAGGCGTAGTTGCGAACATATATGCAAAATTTCACGTAATCGTAAGTAGCTGATTACAATCATCACTAGTGTCCCATTCCCGGTGTCTTGAGAGCCAGACAGCACAGCAGCCATATTTCCCCCTTTCCCTCTTAATGGTGCTCAGGCTTCTCTGCACTCAGGCTCACTAAGGCCTCTTGCACACTGCAAGCAAATCAGATTCAGATTCAGATTTTTAATCTGTTTTTACATCCGATTCCGATTCAGATTTTTAATCTTAACTGCATGCTGCGTTTTTTGATCCGTTTTTCTGTTGAATGTATTCAAGGAAAATCGGAAACGGAATCGGAATCGGAATCGGAAACGGAATCGGAAAACGGATTTGCAGTGTGCAGGGAGCCTAAGGCTGCTCCACAACCTGCCAAACATGTAGCAGAGTGGCTGATCATCTGTACTTTATTGCCTTGGCATCAGCGATACAGTGCAAAGTGTGGACCAGGGCATCAGGGCTCTGTGGTCGGGCAGAGCAGGGCCATGACATTAGCATGGCTCTCCTTGGCATGGTGGGGGCCCATGGAAGGTCTCCATTAGGCCTGTGGCTGGCTCTTCCTGGCTCTGGGCCCCATGCATGCTAATGGTCGGGGATATAATTTGTCACACTAAGATCCAGCAGTGAGTGCTGGGAAATAAAAGAGGTAGGGGGCAAGATAGACGCATAAAACTCAAAATTAGTGCTGCTCGGATACTCCTTTTCAAAATCCGGATCCGATTCGGATCCGGATACCCAGATATCCAATCCGGGTCGAATATCCGAGTTCAAAATTTTCTGATCCGAATCTGAATCAGATATTGGACCTCAGTATCCGGGGTATCCGTCTGGATTCGGATATCTGGATAGAAAAACCGGAAGTGTCCTTTAAATTGCTTTAAAACTTTTTTTAGGGTAAATTAGGCATGTAGCATCATTCTTTTTTAAAGGGAAACACTAATTGATGATGTGGTTGCTTACCCCCCCCCCAAAAAAAGGCTGTCAATTAACATCAGGACTAGGTTCCAGACAGTGGTCGTGCAGCCCACATTGTGTCCAAAGTCCAACCGCACAACTGGGACATGGCAGTTTTCAGCCAAGACACCTCCAAAAAATTACGCAGCAATTGTGTTTTGGGTTAAATATAGGTGGTATCAGCACAGCAGCAGTGGCCTGTGGCACCCTGGCAGTGGGAGCAGCAATGGCAGCAGGAGCAAGGCAATGCAGCAACAGCAGGTGTAATGTCTGCCAGGAGCATGCCGGATGTGGCACGTGGCACTTGGCATGTGGCACTTGGCACATGGTACTTGGCATGTGGCACTTTGCACGTGGCACTTTGCACGTGCCACATGACACGTGCCAAGTGCCACATGCAAAGTGCAAAGTGCCACATGCCTCGTGCAAAGTGCCACATGCCTCGTGCAAAGTGCAAAGTGCCACGTGCCAAGTGCAAAGTGCCACATGCCAAGTGCCACGTGCCACATGCCAAGTGCCACGTTCCAAGTGCCACATGCCAAGTGACAGTCAGACAGCAGAAGAGAAGACACTAACTGTCACACTGGCACTGCTCAGCAGCACAGCAGTTCTGTAGTAAGCTAACACAGTAGAACTACTACTCTAACAACTACTAGCAATGACTGCCGTACTACAGTACTAACTACACAATAACACAGTAATCCTATTCCATAATTCCTAACCTAACCTATACTGTAGCTAGCTAAGGCTAATAGCTGGCCAACAGGCAGCAGCTGGCCTGGTCTGTGCACAGCACACACACAGACACATAGCAACTGCAGCAGCCCTGCAGCACACACTCTGACTGTCACACAATGAAATCAAGCTAATTAACAATACAACAATAGTGTAGTGATAGTGAAGGGGTTAATCACTGAACAGCTTTAGGTTCATCACTGTATACAGCACTTGCTAGGCCTGCAGCACACACTCTGACTAGTACTCACTGAATGAAATCAAGCTAGCTAGCTGCTACCTAATTAGCAATATAAGTATAGTGTGGTGATAGTGAAGGGGTTAATCACTGAACAGCTTTAGGTTTATAACTGTATACAGCATTTGCTAGGCCAGCAGCACTGCAGCATGTCTCTCAGTGAGCAGTCACACAAGCAAGGACGATATTTCTCATCATGGCAGCCCTCCTTAATATACAGGGGGGCTTGCCAGGGTTCCTTTCTGTGATTGGGTGCCATGGCTAAGGCTGGGAGCCCTCTGATTGGCTCAATGAGGTCAGGTGGGGCTGGCCAGGGTTCCCTTCTGTGATTGGTTGCTAGGGCTTCTGCTGGGAGCCCTCTGATTGGCTCAATGATGTCATCTCCTTAGTTACAGTATTCGGATCCGTATATCTGCCTGATATCCGCGGATATCCGCATTGCCAGCCAACTATCTGCAGATAGCTATCCGGATTTCCACAGAAATCCGGTATCTAAATCCGAATCGGATAGCTGAAAAAAGGTTGGATATCCGGGTTACCCGGATATCCGGAATCTGGATGTGTAGCACTGCTCAAAAAATACATATTATTTCAGCACCCAAAACCTGTGGCTCTACTAGTCATTTGTACATATCAGTAGAAAAGGGTACTCTGCAAAAGAGGTAAGGCTTGGTTGTTCCCTTTTTTTAGAATATACCTCACTTTTGTGGACCAGGTGGGCTGTTATTCACCTCCCTGGCGGTAAACCCTGAGCTGCTCTGGGGCTAGCCACCAGGAGCTCGATGCAGAGCAATGGAGCGCAGTGGGCGTTTTTACTCACCTCCCAGGGGATCCAGATGCAGGCAACCATTCTACTTCCTCTCCACGTAGGCTCTGAATCACTCTGGTGAGATCACCATTAGTGATCTCCCTACAGAGTTACAGCGCCACCTTGAGGATGGAGGAGAACTTGCAGTGCTGGATTCCAAGGAGGTGAGTAAGTGCAGGGGCTGCTGCTGGCTTTCTGGTGGCATGATTTTTTACAGGTTTTAGAGTCTGAAACGTTCAACAAAGACCCTGCAATCTGGAAATAATCATACTGCCAGGGAGGTTAATCAGGGTGTGGATCCCTACACTGGCAAGCTCCACCTCCAAATGCCCAGGGGAACAACAGCCTTAAAACATTCAGTGTTTGGATGCTTGGAAGGAGGAATCTCACACTGTTTGGCTTCTAAACATATTCTGTCACTATATATTTTGAGTAAAACACAAGCAGAAAAAAGAAAAGAGTCGGCACTACAGCTAACTACACATGCTGGGAGGGAAGCGGCAGGGAGGAACAGTCTTCTAAACCTTAGGTGCAGACAGCGTGCTCAGGCTTGCGTGTGGACAGAAGATGCATATGTTAAAACAGAGTGGATAAGTCGGCACTTGCTGTATACTGTCATTTATTCCAAAGGTGGCAATACATCATTTCACAAAAACATTGTGGAGGAGGTAAACATACCGTATAAGAAGGCTGTATGAGGTGGGTGGGTGCTGGGCACAGAAGAGCCTGACGGCCGTTTCGCGCTAAATATGCGCTTCCACGGAGGCTATAAGCTGTGTGCTGGTTGGCCGGGCTGAAATAGATTCACTTGCGGCGTGTGGTGGATTTCCGCCGCTTGGAGCCGCCCATCCTGCTCCCCTAGAACCAATCATTTACTGGAGCGCATCATCGCGCTCCAGCGCTGGTTGATGGGAAAGTGTGACATCAGATAGGGACGGAGGCTTGCGCAGACCACACTATATTAGGTGGCCGCTATTGCTATTGCAATAGATATCCTCCGATTCTTACTTTTACGCCATCTTGTGGCGGAAGGCCTAACTGCAACACAGTGTGCAACATATAATGTTGTAGTGACAATTCTATTGTGCAAATACTTATAGTTCTTATAATTAAGATAATATTTAGTTATTGTTGGTGCAATTATATGTGGTGCATGTGTGGCTAAAAATGCACATAGAAGATGGGCATGTAGAAAGGGAAAGTGGGTGGGAGGTATTATTAATACTACGCTGGACAATTTACGTTAATGGACGCGCGAGGGGGAAAGGGGGGTAGGAAAAGGAAGGAAGGGGGGAAGGAGGAAGGAGCAGGGAATAGGGGAACAAGGGAAGGGAAGGGAAGGATAGAAAGGGGGGGGGGGAAAGGAGGGGGAAAGGGTGAAGGGTCATCAGGAACCATGGAAAAAGATTGCCAGAGCTCCACTTAAAATACGTCAACACTTTGTATATATCTCATGGATCCAGGAAACAGGAGAAGTCAGTATAATCGTTGAGGCCCAAAGGGCCCATAGCATCAGTCCTTAAGATAAGAAGCACTTCCTCTCTCCTGAGTTTCTTCTCACAGTCTCCTCCTCTCCTTAATGGGGGAACATGGATGATCCCTGCAAAGGACATCACGGCAGGATTATCGCCGTGAGCTTCTTTGATATGCTCAATTAATCTTGGTGAGCCATGACCAGACTTAATGGAGTGATTGTCCTTTGCAGGGATCATCCATGTTCCCCTATTAAGGAGAGGAGGAGACCGTGAGAAGAAACTCAGGAGAGAGGAAGTGCTTCTTATCTTAAGGACTGATGCTATGGGCCCTTTGGGCCTCAACGATTATACTGACTTCTCCTGTTTCCTGGATCCATGAGATATATACAAAGTGTTGACGTATTTTAAGTGGAGCTCTGGCAATCTTTTTCCATGGTTCCTGATGACCCTTCACCCTTTCCCCCTCCTTTCCCCCCCCCCCTTTCTATCCTTCCCTTCCCTTGTTCCCCTATTCCCTGCTCCTTCCTCCTTCCCCCCTTCCTTCCTTTTCCTACCCCCCTTTCCCCCTCGCGCGTCCATTAACGTAAATTGTCCAGCGTAGTATTAATAATACCTCCCACCCACTTTCCCTTTCTACATGCCCATCTTCTATGTGCATTTTTAGCCACACATGCACCACATATAATTGCACCAACAATAACTAAATATTATCTTAATTATAAGAACTATAAATATTTGCACAATAGAATTGTCACTACAACATTATATGTTGCACACTGTGTTGCAGTTAGGCCTTTCGCCACAAGATGGCGTAAAAGTAAGAATCGGAGGATATCTATTGCAATAGCAATAGCAGCCACCTAATATAGTGTGGTCTGCGCAAGCCTCCGTCCCTATCTGATGTCACACTTTCCCATCAACCAGCGCTGGAGAGCGATGATGCGCTTCAGTAAATGATTGGTTCTAGGGGAGCAGGATGGGCGGCTCCAAGCGGCGGAAATCCGCCACACGCCGCAAGTGAATCTATTTCAGCCCGGCCAACCAGCACACAGCTTATAGCCTCCGTGGAAGCGCATATTCAGCGCGAAACGGCCGTCAGGCTCTTCTGTGCCCAGCACCCACCCACCTCATACAGCCTTCTTATACGGTATGTTTACCTCCTCCACAATGTTTTTGTGAAATGATGTATTGCCACCTTTGCAATAAATGACAGTATACAGCAAGTGCCGACTTATCCACTCTGTTTTTACTATATATTTTGAGTTTCGAGCCTATTCTCAATAAACAAATGGAGCACAGAGAACACAGTAGAACTGGTACAGTTAACTACTAGTGTAGTAGTTAACTCTACCAGATGTATATGTATGTCTGACTAGTACAGTAGAGAGGTACTCACAAGTGTGGATTGCAAGACCAGCAACTGTATACAGGCGGCGCGGTAGAGGCAGATACATACCTTCTGTGCGCTCCACGGATGTTCCTCTCTCTAGCTTCTGACACGACTTCCTGTATAAACAGGAAGTCATGTCAGACACTAGAGGGAGAAACGTCCACGCTGGAGGAAGGTATGTATCTGCCGCTGCCCCACCGCCTGCATACACTTTATTTAATGCTGTAGGGGAGCGCAGAGGGGAGAGCCCGAGGTGAGGGAGGGGGGGGGGCGTCCCCCCTTCCCACCGACGTGCCACCAAGCTCTCCCCTCATGCTGCAAACCCTCCAGCCCCCCCAAAACGGACCTGAGCGGGCCCCAGGGGGGAGAGGGGCCCGCTCAGAATTTCTGCAGGGGGGCCAGGCGATTCCTAGTTACACCCCTGAAATCACATGGTTCTCCACAAGTTCTCCTAGACATGATCATCACTACTTATAAATGATAGTGCTGCCGACCTGGAAGTAGAATGTGCTGTGATCTTGCTGTTTTGGGGAATACATATATATATATATATACTACATATATATATTTACTGTATATACATACACACCCACATACATATCCATATCAGGGTTGCTGCAAAGGAGGCACCTTAACCATTTAAGCCACCTGGATGTGATTGTCACATCTAGGCCGCTGCTATTGTGCTGCTGCGTGCTCCTGTACGTGACCACGCACAATGGCATGCGCCCGTGTTGCACCCGGGTCCCTCCGCGAGAGCATGGGCTGCATCCCCTATTGCTACGCCCGTGTGTTTGATCAGCTGATTGATGTTCAAAGCTCTGCTTTGCTGTGATCACAGCCTGCTTTAGCACATGATCATGACTAGTAGGAAATTACCACACTGATCACATGCTTCTCCATGAGTTCTTCTAGACATGACCATCACTATTTATAAAAACAACATTTCCTTCTTCTAAACAGCCTGTTTCTATAAATGCAGTTTCAGGTACTCAAATAGCAGATACCTTTTTGCACAAGCAGGGTCTCAGTTTTTCAGGCCAGTGATTACATATTCTTTATATTACCACCCCGTTACCTGTCTAATTCAGTACATGAAAGTAGATTTACACTAAAAACTAAATAGCATTTGAACTTGACATCGGAATATATAATTAACGGTGCATAAATTTTTACGTCTGCTAGACCTTTGAATTTCTGGAAACACATAAAAGAGTGTTCAGATTGGAAACAGCAGCCAAGGTTTACACTGGATTTAACCTATTGGATTAATACATTTGTGCCGGCCCTACAGGAACTGGTCATTAGCATTCTTTAATGTCTGGGAGAACATCAGAAGTAAAAGTTGGGAAGAAAAAGAATAAATAGGAAATGGGGAGATTACAAGTACTGATTGTAAAATAATTATATTTAATCTACTTAGGCTCTAATCCTTGTTTGGCATTTAAGACAAGGTGGAATGAAATCACATGATAGTTGAAGAGTTGGATAATAATTCAATGACGACAACTAAACAGAACAGATGATAAATATTTGTAGAAATGATTCCTGCCAAAGACTTGGATAATAAATCCTTGCTTGATCAAGGATGGGAGTCTGAGGACATTGACACCATTAAAGGGGAACTTCAGCCTAAACAAACATACTGTCATTAAGTTACATTAGTTATGTTAATTAGAATAGATAGGTAATACAAATTTTTACCCACCCTGTTTTAAAAGAACAGGCAAATGTTTGTGATTCATGGGGGCTGCCATCTTTGTCATGGGGGCAGCCATCTTTTTGGTTGAAAGGAGGTGACAAGGAGCAGGAGACACAGTTCCAACTGTCCTGTGTCCTGATAACCCCTCCCAGCTGCACACACTAGGCTTCAAATGTCAAATTCAAAATGTAAAAAAAAAAATTTGCACCAAAACAGCAGAACGAGAGCAACAACATCAGAAATCCCATCATGCTTTGCACAGCATCCGGGGAAAAAAGCCCGGGCAGTTTTCTACTGTGCAGCTAAAAATGAGGCTTGTATAAGAGAAACAAAGTTCTGATGCTGTGAAACTGTTAAAGAAACACCAGGCCTTTTCAGTGCTGCTGAGTCGATTTTTAGTCCGGAGGTTCACTTTAAAGGACCTCTATTAGGAAAAAATGTAAAATTTAAAACACATGTAAGAACATACAAATAAGAAGTACTTTTTATTCCAATAAAATGAGCCATAGATTACTTTTCTCCTATGTTGCTGTCACTTACAGTAAGTAGTAGAAATCTGACAGAACTGACAGGTTTTGGGCTAGTCCATCATTTCATGGGGGATTCTCAGTTTTACTCTTTATGAAGACCCTCCCTAAAAAAGATTTATACAAAGATGCTGCTCAGCCTCCCTGCTGGCTTCACACGTTTTTGGCAGTAGGACAGAGCAACCGCCATTCACCAAGTGCTTTTGAAAATAAACAAAAACCTGAGAACCCCCTATGAGAAGATGGGCTAATCCAAAACCTGTCAGTTATGTCAGATTTCTACTACCTGCAATAAATAATAGCAATATAGGGGAAAAGTAATTTAAATCTCATTTTACTCTGGAAGAAATGTACTTCTTAACTAAATGTATTTACATGTATTTTACATTTAACAATTTTCACAAAAGTGGTCCTTTAAGAGGCATTAAAGAAGCTGAAGGAGGGAGTCAGGACCCTTGTGAGCTCCTATAGTCCAGGGGCCCCAGTGCAGTCACACCTTCTGTATTCCCTGCGGCTAAACCACCGCCTGGTCTATTACATAAAACATGAAAGGGCATCTCTGTCTACACCAGAGGCAGGCCTGGATTTACCTCACAGGAGCCCATAGGCACAGATGTCCTGGCACCCTAGACTCCGCCCCCCATAAACCTACAAACCCCAACCAAATTGCACCACAAGTGTGCTGACTGGCCCAGCTGTCACTTCTCTGTTCCCTTGCCCTTCCCATACAGGAGTCTCTTAGTATTAGATAGCCAGCCTCCGCCGGCCCCCCGTTACCGGCGTCACCCGGCGTCACCCGGCGTCACCTGGGCCTGGTGTCGGCTGGCTCTTCCTTGTTAATGACGCAATGCGTCATCATGCCGCCCGCTTCGCGTCATCATGCCGGCTGGCGTGACAGGTCTGCGCATGCGCAGAAAACCCACTCATGCACAGACCTGTCAGCGGAGGCTGAAGGAGAGGAGCCAGGAGGACGCCGCGGGACCTTGCCACCTACGGTGAGCTGGAAGAAGCCCCAGGTAAGTGTATTCTTTTAAATTCGGGCACTCCTCGGAGTCCCTTTAAGTAGCTAGAGGTGCCCCAAGTATTAAGTAGCTAGAGGAACCTCAGTATTAAGTAACTAGAGATGCCCCTGACTGAAGTTAGTGGAATGTCAAAAATGGAATGCCGAGAGAAAGGTGAGTAATCTCTCATTTACACTCTCATCAGGACTCTGCATAGGGGTGGAGAGAGGGAGGCACTCAGGGAGGTGAGTGAGCCACCTTTCCATCATCAGGCACCTGTAGGCATGTGCCTACAATGCCTTTTGGAAAATCTCACCCTGGTCAGAGGCTCCCTATGGATTATCTTGACTACAAAGGCTCTTTCTACCCTTTGACAACTTTTATTTAGGTACTTTCAGTGTAATGGAAGAGAGACCAGCAGACCATTTTTAATAATCCAAAACAAAAAAAATCAATTTGGAAGATAAGAGTTTATCTTATCCATAGAAACGTATTTTAGTCTTAAGCGGGAGGGAGGAAAAAAAAGTTGTGATTGCTCATCACATTTAAATGTCATCTCCTCTTGTGAGCAAAATTGGTAGCTTTATTGATGAGTTTAATATTTAATACTCTCTTGAATGGCTGAAATGCATTCATACTGTAGTCAGTGACTTTGTCAGTCCTACTGTACGTCGGGTGATAGATGATCTCATGACAGAGAGAAATAGTGCCATTTGATAACTAGCCTCCCTTTGTCTGGCCGGCCTTCCATCTCCCTTCTCTACAGGGCTATAATGACTAATGGGGCTGATATATGCACGGAGAGGCGAGACGCACAAGCAGGTAATAGGAAGGTGGGGATTGTTGAGATATGAATGGTAAATCCATTAATCTTTCGAAATCCAATTCAAGCAACTGAGGACGGAGGAAAAACAGAGGCAAAGCAGCCGACACATCATTTGTTATCGGCTGGAGTGTGCAAGTCAACTGTTTAATTATCTCACCAAATTCCACACCCCATTCATCAGGATGCCAACAGCCTGTTACAGCCAGTGCCACCCACAGAAAGACTACACGGAGGTAAAACTCTAACTGGACAGAGATGAAACCTCCTCTCAGAACACAGAAGCGTGTACTCTGCCAGTAATAAATAAAAAAATGATGTCACCCAAATCGCTAAAGGATACATTTTTTAGACAGCGTAAGAAAAATACACACCTGAACTTCTGAACGGTTTTGCCACATTTTTGTTGAAAAAATAAATAAAATGTCCAAAATGAAATTACAATATTTGATGGTTTACTTATAAATAAATAAAAACTTTACTGAGTGAGTATAACTTAATAAATAAATTACTTTTTTTTTACCTAATTAATGGATATAATATTTGGTCAATGTTTGCCCATTGCAAAATCTTACCTCACTTTTATTTACATGCTTAAATGTATCAGTGATGCCGGCATGCTTACTGCTGCCAAAGTGAATAACTGTGGATTGAAGTAAGCAGGAACATCACATGGGGCTTGATTCACTAAACCATAATAACTAAAATATCACACCTTATGAAAAGATATCACACCTTATGAAAAGATATCACACCTTATCAAAGTTATGACACCTTATCAAAGTTATCACACCTTATAAAAATATATCACACCTTATCAAAGTTATCACACCTTATCAAAGTTATCACACCTTATCAAACCTTATCAGAGTAGCACAGCGAACACTACGAACCTGCAGGGGCACAGGGCAGGATGAGTGCCATTGCCAATTAGCAGACATAACTTTGTAGCACTCGCTATGCTGCTCTGATAAGGCGTGTTAGCTTTGATAAGGCGTGTTAACTTTGAGAAGGTGTAATAACTTTGATAAGGTGTGATATCTTTTCATAAGGTGTGATGTTTGATAAGGAGTGATATTTGAGTTATCACGGTTTACTGAATCAAGCCCATGATCTTTTAAGATTGATCTTGGAGAAAAGACTGTGCGGCATCAAAGTCTTGACTAAACATCACTGTGAGGGAGGGGTAACTGATACCAATATACAGCAATGCATAGTCAAGACACAGAACATTTATATCGCACTTTTCTGCTGGCGGACTCAAAACAAGCTGCAGCCACAAGGGCACACTCTACAGGCAGTAGCAGTGTTAGGGAGTCTTGCCCAGGATCGCCTTACTGAATAGATGCTGGCTTACTGAACAGGCAGAACCAGGATTCAAACCCAGAATGTCTGTGTCAGAAACAGAGCCCCTAGCCAGTACACTATCCAGCCAGTGCTGGTTAGTGTCTGGTTAGTGTCTGGTTAGTGTATGGTTAGTGTATAGTAAGTGTATAGTAAGTGTTTCTGATGCTGAAACCAATTCATGTAAAAATAAGCATCCTAAATAGGGATGATCAATGAGAAGCAAATACTTTCTCCTTGCATTCAAATTTTATGTAAATGTTATGCAGCTTTAACTTGGACCAACAAAAACCGACAGGGAGTTATTCTGATTGGTCACATTTCAAGCCGCATATAATTTACACTAAATATAAATGCAAGGAGAGATTATTTGCATCTCATTGACCATCCCCAATCCTGTATAATATTGTATGTTCTGCTATGGGTTGTTACAGGTCCTCTTTAAGTGCACTAGTTAAAATTAGTGATGTCGCGAACCTCCGATTTTCGGTTCGCGAACCCTGTTCGCGAACTTCCGCAGAAGGTTTGGTTCGCGGAAAAGTTCGCAAACCGCAATAGACTTCAATGGGGAGGCAAAATGATAGAAAACATGTTTCAAGGGTTCTAATACCTGGATGAAGACATGGTTGAGTGAAATACACATCAAAAGTCCCAGGAAAAAATCTAGATTTCACATAAACCCCTATTTTAAGGTCACAAATCTCATTCAATGTTCAATTACAGGCCTACACTACTTTACAACATCAGGCAGTGTATCCCTCCCTCCCTTCCACCGGAGGGAGGAGGGTATCATCTTCCAGGGAATTGTAGAATTTCAAAAGCCAGCTTACATACCTTGGCCGGGAATTGAACCCAGGTCTGAATGCTTGGTAGCCAGCTCTCTTAACCACTGGTCCACCACCAACACTACATGCTGAAGCCAGCCTAGCATGTACTATCATGATCTATCCTAGAGAAAAATGAGCTTGCTTAAAGATTTGTAAGCTTTTAAAAGCCAGCTTACATACCTTGGCCGGGATTTGAACCCAGGTCTGAGTGCTTGGTAGTCAGCTCTCTTGACCGCTGGTCCACCACCAACACTACATGCAGAAGGCAGCCTAGCATGTACCATTGTGATCTATCCTAGAGAAAAATGAGCTTGCTTAAAGATTTGTAGGCTTTTAAAAGTCAGCTTACATACCTTGGCCGGGAATTGAACCCAGGTCTGAGTACTTGGTAGTTAGCTCTCTTAACCGCTATACCACCATCAGCACTACATGCTGAAGGCAGCCTAGCATGTACCATTATGATCTATCCTAGAGAAAAATGAGCTTGCTTAAGGATGTGTAGTATGTCAAAAGCCAACTCACATTGGCCAGGAGTAGAACACAGTCTCTGTGGCACAATTGGTTAGTGTGTTTGGCTGCTACCTAAAAGGTTGGCGGTTCAAACCCACCCAGGCATGGCCTTGCCTTTTGTGTTCAACAGTTGTCCGAAGAGAACCCCAGATAGCCATGTAGATTCATCTCTCTCTCTCTCTCTCTCTCTTTCTAGTAGGGATGGCCACCGCTTTCCTCGGAATTGTATTTTCCGCAATTTTGGGCGGAAATTGGTCATTCCATTCCGTTTGGTCGGAACGGAATTGCTTTTTCAGTCCGGCAGAATTCCGAAATTGCCTGTGAAATTCTGCTGGTATCCGTTGATGCCATTGAAGTGAATTTTCAGCTTAAAACCATCAAGTCCTAGAGAGAGAGAGAGAGGGCAAGCTCATTTTTCTCTTTGGTATATCATAATGGTACATGCTAGGCTGGCTTCAGCATGTAGTGTTGGTGGAGGACCAGTGGTTAAGAGAGCTGACTACCAAGTAGTGTTGGGCGAACAGTGTTCGCCACTGTTCGGGTTCTGCAGAACATCACCCTGTTCGGGTGATGTTCGAGTTCGGCCGAACACCTGATGGTGTTCGGCCAAACCGTTCGGCCACATGGCCGAACTAAGAGCGCATGGCCGAACGTTCCCCGAACGTTCGGCTAGCGCTGTGATTGGCCGAACGGGTCACGTGGTTCGGACCCGAACGCGCTCTGATTGGCCAAACTGTCACGTGGTTCGGGTAAATAAATACCCGAACCACGTCATATCTCCGCCATTTGTCTGTGAGTTTAGCTTTGGGTAGGCAGGCAGGGTAGTTCACGCTCCAGCCACGCTAGCCTTGGTCCCCCCAGTCATTGTGTCGCTGCTGGGAATAGTAGTACACCGCTCGCTCAGCCACACTATATAGCATTGTGTTTACTGCCACTCTGTGTACCTCGCTCAGCCACACTATATAGCATTCTGTTTACTGCCACTCTGTGTCTGCTGGGAATAGTAGTACACTGCTCGCTCAGCCACACTATATAGCATTGTGTTTACTGCCACTCTGTGTACCTCGCTCAGCCACACTATATAGCATTCTGTTTACTGCCACTCTGTGTCTGCTGGGAATAGTTGTACACCGCTCGCTCAGCCACACTATATAGCATTCTGTTTACTGCCACTCTGTGTACCTCGCTCAGCCACACTATATAGCATTGTGTTTACTGCCACTTTGTGTCTGCTGGGAATAGTAGTACACCGCTCACTCAGCCACACTATATAGCATTGTGTTTACTGCCACTCTGTGTACCTTGCTCAGCCACACTATATAGCATTGTGTTTACTGCCACTCTGTGTCTGCTGGGAATAGTAGTACACCGCTCGCTCAGCCACACTATATAGCATTGTGTTTACTGCCACTCTGTGTACCTCGCTCAGCCACACTATATAGCATTCTGTTTACTGCCACTCTGTGTCTGCTGGTAATAGTAGTACACCGCTTGCTCAGCCACACTATATAGCATTCTGTTTACTGCCACTCTGTGACTGCATTGAACGCGAGCCACACATTGTGCGCATTCTGGACAACACCAATTACTGGGTTTATACACTCCCGGATCCATGGTACAAACACAATGTTCCAAAACTGCTTGAAGAAAGAGTCAGACAGGTCAAAATGGAAGAATACCAGCAGGCCCTTGTGGAGACTTTAGAGAGGAGATTGACATCCTCCCCCTCCTCTAGCCAGTTGTACGCCGACAGACTGACTTCCGCAAACCCAGGACGACCAGGAGGGCAGCAAACAACACAAGCCACAGCTAGTGCCCAAAAGGGAATGGTATCGGCAGTGTCCTTGGAGTGGGAAAATTTTCTGACACCTATGCAGCAGCAGCCTACAGAATAGCAAGCGTGCAGATCCACCTCCAACACCGATCGCCTGGAGAAGATGGTCAAGGACTACATGTCAGATGGCGTAGCTGTGTTGAACAATCCATCTGCACCCTTCAACTATTGGGTATCGAAGCTAGACACCTGGCACGAACTGGCAATGTACGCAATAGAGGTGCTGGCTTGCCCGGCAGCCAGTGTTATGTCGGAACGCTGTTTCAGTGCTGCCGGAGGCATCATCACAGATCGGCGTATCCGCCTCTCCACAGAAAATGCAGACCGTCTGACTCAAATTAAAATGCATCAATCCTGGATTGGAAACGACTATGCAACACTCCCGGACCCCAACCAAGTAACATGAACAATGACCATCTGTGATGGGTTAGCGTTGCCGTTCCCTGTTTATGGAACCTCTCATCTTTATTACATTTATGACTGCATGGCGGTAAAAAGCATGCTATCCGCACGCTTCTTGTCCTCATGCAAGGCCTGGGTTGTTGTGTCTCAAAGCGTGGCCTTCTCCTCCTGCGCCTCCTCCTGTTCCATCACGTCTGCTGCTGCTGGGTTAGCGTTGCCGGTCCCTGTTTATGGAACCTCTCATCTTTATTACATTTATGACTGCATGGCGGTAAAAAGCATGCTATCCGCACGCTTCTTGTCCTCATGCAAGGCCTGGGTTGTTGTGTCTCAAAGCGTGGCCTTCTCCTCCTGCGCCTCCTCCTGTTACATCACGTAGCGTTTCCGGTCCCTGTTTATGGAACCTCTCATCTGTATTACATTTATGACTGCATGGCGGCAAAAAGCATTGCTATATCCGCACGCTTTTTGTCCTCATGCAAGGCCTGGGTTGCGTCTCAAAAAGCGTGGCCTTCTCCTCCTGCGCCTCCTCCTGTTCCATCACGTCTGCTGCTGCTGGGTTAGCGTTGCCGGTCCCTGTTTATGGAACCTCTCATCTTTATTACATTTATGACTGCATGGCGGTAAAAAAGCATGCTATCCGCACGCTTCTTGTCCTCATGCAAGGCCTGGGTTGTTGTGTCTCAAAGCGTGGCCTTCTCCTCCTGCGCCTCCTCCTGTTACATCACGTGTGCTGCTGCTGGGTTAGCGTTTCCGGTCCCTGTTTATGGAACCTCTCACCTGTATTACATTTATGACTGCATGGCGGCAAAAAGCATTGCTATATCCGCACGCTTTTTGTCCTCATGCAAGGCCTGGGTTGCGTCTCAAAAAGCGTGGCCTTCTCCTCCTGCGCCTCCTCCTGTTCCATCACGTGTGCTGCTGCTGGTGCTGGGTTAGCGTTACCGGTCCCTTTTCCTGGAACCTCTTCTCTGTATTACATTTATGACTGCATGGCGACAAAAAGCATGTTACCTGTGCAAAGAAACATGACATTTTCCACATTTAAAAGACAGTTTTTCCTTTGAAACTTTACAATCAATTTTCTCAAAAATTATAAGCTCTTTTTCAAATATTTTTTTTCCTCTTGTACCCACTCCCAAGGTGCACATACCCTGCAAATTTGGGGTATGTAGCATGTAAGGAAGCTTTACAAAGCACGAAAGTTCGGGTCCCCTTTGACTTCCATTATGTTCGGAGCGAACACCCGAACATCACGGCGATGTTCGGCGAATGTTCGCGAACCCGAACATCTAGGTGTTCGCCCAACACTACTACCAATCACTCAGACCTGGGTTCAATTCCCGACCAAGGTATGTAAGCTGGCTTTTAAAAGCCTACAAATCTTTAAACAAGCTCATTTTTCTCTAGGATAGATCATAAGGGTACATGCTAGGCTGCATTCAGAATGTAGTGTTGGTGGTGGACCAGCAGTTAAGAGAGCTGACTACCAAGCACTCAGACCTGGGTTCAATTCCCAGCCAAGGTATACAAGCTGGCTTTTGAAATTCTACAATTTCCTGGAGGATGAGACCCTCCTCCCTCCAGGGTGAGGGAGGAGGTGAAATAATAACAATTAGCTAGGAACAAGCCTATAAGAGCCTAACTACACTCTCCCTAGCAGAGTCTGTCAGCAGCTGTCCCTTAACTAATTAATGCAGGCAGACTAGTGAGTAAAACGGCACAAGGACCTTGCCTTTTATAAGGGGGGGGGGGGGTGGGGCTCCAGGAGTGAGTGCAGTCTGATTGGCAACAATTTGCCTGCTGACTGTGATGTAGGGGGTCAAAGTTCTGCTCAATAGAGCATTATGGGGCGAATCGAACTTCCGGAAAAGTTCGCCTGCTCTTGGTGAACGCGAATCACTGAAGTTTGCCTGGAACCAATTGCGGGCGAACCGTTCGCGACATCTCTAGTTAAAATATCTTAAAAGGGAGCCCCATCAATAATGCAAGATACTTACATGATTTATGGTACCATCTTTATGAAATGCTGGCATATCAACACCATAAACAACACTAGAAACAATTACACTGTGATTATACTGATAGTAAACTGATTGCAGTGTGCACTAAATTCTGCTTTAAAGCAAACCTGAAGCCTAATTAAAATAAAAAAAAAGATAGTTACCTAAGAAGATGAAAGGCACTGGGTCCTATTGAGCCTTCTCATTCCTCTCATGGTCACCTCGTTCTATCGCTGTGTCCCCCTGTTAAAATATCCCACCGTGGGAAGTTTCCGAAGTCTTCTGGAGCCCAAGTGCTCGAGAAGATGGTTGATTCTCTACTGCGCATGCACGAGTGTGCATATCTGCGCATGCGCACTACGGAGCCGCCCATCTTAGGGAACACTCAGGCTCTCAAAGACTTCCAAAGCTTCCCACGGTGGAAGTGAGCAGTCATTGGTTTGAGAGTCTGCTAACGAGGGAGACAGCACTGGAATGAGAGGACCGTAGGAGGAACGGGGAGGCTTTATAGGACCCAGAGCCTTCCCCCTTATTAGGTAAGTATCTTTTTTTTTTTACTTTAATTAGGTTCCAGGTTCACTTTAATAAAGTGTTTTTACTTTTTCTTCTAAAGTTGTAAAATTACTTTCAACGCTTATTTTAGAAGTGGAAGAATAAAATTTAACAAGGTTAATTATAATGGCAATCAGGTTTCTAACTTAAAATAAACTGTTTAACCTCTTGAGCCCCAGAGGTTTATATTCCCTAGTGACCAGGCCTTTTTTTACAATTTGCTACTTCACAACTTAACAGTTTGTTGCTTAGTCAACAACTGCACCCAAATGAATTCTACCTCTGTTTCTTCTCACAGATAGAACTTTCTTTTGGTGGTATTTAATTTCTGCTGCTATTTTTAGTTTTACTTTTTTATTGCTTAAAAAAGAAAATATTTTGTGCCAACAAAGAATTTTTACCCCCCCCCCCCCTACAAATTGTCCCTAGACAATGTTACATACACTACACTATACATACATTGACATACTGTATGCCTATCATATGTCTATTGTAAGGATTAAATTGTGAGCCCCTCCGAGGACCAGTTAAGTGACAGTGGAACTTTAAGACTTCAGCAAGCCTGTATCTGTATGGCTAGGTGTACAGAATTTGAAAATCTGAAGACATACAATCATGCCATAAATGTGCTCCTGAAATTATTGCTCCGCATTGTAGATGTTTGCAAAGCAACCGATTGAAGTGCTTAGGATTATTCTTTCCTTTTTGAAGTTTACTCTGTAACAATGCACAGCAATTGAACATATCAGTGCTGTGTGTTGTTACCTAGCTACCTTCCTGGGCTGTACTATGGAAAGAGGATTAGCCACAGCAGAACCACTATCAGTACAAGATCCTGGTCCCAGCAATAGTGTCTGACAAGTGACAATGTACAGCATAGCATATTTGCTCTCATCTCCGTTCAAACTCCGGATAATGCTGGGTGGAGTTCTACTTTAGGGCAAATTTCTACATGCTTATGATACTCCTCTGTAGAGGTTAGTGATGAGCACAAATTTTGCATACTCATAATTTTACATCAAAATTCACAAATACAATGCAAAATCGTAATGCAAAGAGTCGAGAAAAAAGTTGTAATTAAATTTGTCTGTAATTTTGGGAACATTAATTTTGCATTTTCGCGTAATTCTTGCATCATTTCAGGCTTTGGCGGTTGATAGCACAGCCCCCATACACGCTATTGCCACCAAAATTGCTAAATACGTGGAAAGAATAGTGGGTACAACTTAGATTTTTTTTTTTCAAAAACACCTTGTAGTTTTTGAGAAAATTGATTTTAAAAATGCAAAATAAAACCGTTTTTAAACTCTGAAAAAAATATTTAAAAATACAAAATAAAACAGTTTTTAAACTCCGAAAAAACTTTTTTTCCTGTGCATTTTTAAAATTGATTTTCTCAAAAAGTACAAGGTCTTTTTGATTAATTCTTGTACCCACTATTCTCCTTAAAGGGGAATATAACCCTGCAAAAGAATGTCAGCGCTATATAAATACTAAATGATAAGTATTGGCTGTGTGTAAGAATCTATATGTTGGTTGCTATTGGCAACAACACTACACATTTGTTCCGGCACCAGCAACTCCTTAGAGTTGCAACTCACAGGAAGTGTGAGAACTCAACTCTCATCACAGTAACAGCATAGGGGATAGAACTTCTTAGGCGTCCTCAAAGTTTAGAAGTTTATTCAGTAAACAGATATACAGTACATGTGGTTACATCTTAGTGAAGCAGATTGTTCTGTAGTCAGTCCTTTGCATTACAGCTCTTGGCTCCCTTGCATGGAAACCAGGGTTTAGCTTATGTTCCATCTCTACTAAGCTACATCTAGACTACGTAATATCTAGACTACGTTCTATATACAGCATACAATTAGATAAGATGACAAGACATATTATAAATAAAAGTAAAGGGTTGAAGCCAGCAGTCACAAGAAGCAGAAGTGCCTCTCCGTATACAATTCAAATATAAACAAGACAAAAGAGAGAGAGAAAAATAATAGGGAATTCAAGTAACGTAACGCACTATATCCAGGCACCACTTACATTGCTTGATTAACATACAATGTACAACTTGGACACACTCTTTTCTGGCATACTATTTGACCTGATGAAGTGACTGTTGCGAAACGTGTTGTCTGAAGTGCTCAAATAAATGATGATATAAATTTTTACCGTAATTGTTGTGAGTCTACTTGCAAGGTAAGACCTTGAACCCTTACCTGAATCTAGTGCCAGAGAGACTTCTTATTTTTTATTTGTATTACTCTATTGATATACAGTTTTTTAAGGGTGCTTCCTACCTGTGCTTAATACAATGTAAGTGGTACATGAACAGGTATGTGACCTGATATGCAATTTGCATAAATTTGCAACAGAAATTGCGTAAATGCCAGTAATCTTAACATGCGCTTTTTGCAATTGTTAAAGGTTACCTGAGATGGGCACTTGAGGAAAAATATACAAACCTGGGGCTTCCTCCAGCCTCCTTCCTCCATCGCTCCATCGCCATCCTCCTCCACCACCTGGTGGGTGGCCAGTTGGTGCAGACACAGTCCGGCTGCACACGCTCCCCCGGTGTGCTCCTGACACAGTGACAGAATAACATGAGTGGCCGAGCCACACATGCACAGTTGGCCCCGAACCGGAGAACTTCTGGGGCAAATTGCAGAAGAACCAATAGGTGGAGGAGGACACAGATGGAACAATAAACATGGAGGAGGCTGGAGGAAGCCCCAAGTATGTATAATTTTTTTCTTTAGTTTTTCTTTAGGGCCATCTCAGGTTTTAAGAATAATGTTCTTTCTTTCATGAATCAACTCCATGGTTCTAACACACTGAGATGAGGAACTATGCACTTCTGTTTTATCTTGAAGGACTTGGACGTATGCTTCTCTTGTCTGTTTTAGTAAAATGGCCTTGCTTCTGGCATTAGTAAGGCATGAAGCACATGCATAGCCCTTCCTGCTCTCCAATCCTATCGTTCCTGTTTAATATACACCATAACTTTGCCGAGTTTCCTCTCTTATAACTTCTATAAATATGCCTATAGAAAACAGCTTGCGTTTTACTGTACGGCTCAGTTTTCGGTGAAGTCACTTTCAATCACTCCAGCACTCCGAGGAAATTCTGCTGATAGGCAAATCAACTCGGATGCTCACATCATTAAATAAAAGTAAATAGAATCTCATATTGTAATAGCATTTTATCGCATATATCGACATTATGAAATGTATTCTGATGAACATTGCAGCCACTGTCCAAGTGCTGAAATGATTTGGCACGCCGACTCGTGAATAGAAGTTGTTCATTCACACGACACTCCAGTAAATTAAAGTCCTAATTTTAGACTCCGCGGCAACCACACGCTGTAAAATTCACGGGGTTTATAAACTCAGCCCTCCAGGAGTAACAGCCTCAATCCCCGAAGTTTCACTTCAAATAAAATTTACATCAGAATAGATTTACTCTGAATATTAAACTCTTCATTTTTCGCCCGTCCTGTTATTGTTAACTATTTATTTTATAGGTTAAAAGAAGTCTGGCCAAGCTGTAGCCTAAGAATAAATTCCCAGATGCAATATTCTCGCAAGTATTACTCCCCTTTTAGACAGATGGCTGAACTGCACATTTGCCTACTGCCTAGCAGTTTAGCCTCCCATCTGCCACCTGCCACTGCAATTCAAATGCAGCCGAACTGCAGCAGATGTCACACCATGCATGTCAACAGTCGACACGCGGTGGTGTTACTGGGCGGTAGAGAACCGTGACATGTAGAGTGTGGCTACTGGCAGACAGATCTTTGCCTCCGAGAAAACTTTGCCTTGATAAAGGGATCTTACGGGGCTCCGAAACGTTGTCCATATTCTTTTACTTGGAACCAATAAAGATTAACTTTGGATGTGCCAGCTCTTTTCTTTGTTTATCTCATCAAGGGCCTGATGAACTAACTCTCAGTAAAGTTGCTGTGCTCAAGCAGTGCACAGCAATTTCACCGGTACATATGCCAGGGCTGTAGCAGGTGCTAAGCAATTGCAATAAGGGCAACTTGTGTTACCTGTATTATGTGTGCGTTGCTATGGTAATGCATGATACACTACTTAAGAATTAAGTGTACCGTGCATTACCATAGAAACCCGTGCATTACCCAGATAAAGCGAGTCGCCCTAATTGTGTAATGTGTGCTAGTACACTAGCATTAAAGAGGAACTGTAACCAAGAATTGAACTTAGTTCATTCTAAGCCCATGAAATTTCTATTAAGGATCAAGTATACAGAAACAATTATTTATCTCATAAGTTTATTTTAAGTTCAGATTTGCTCTTTAAGGATAACATAACAATAACTATACCTCTGGGACCAAGTACCAGGCTAACCTTAATGTCTAGTGGCCATCTCCATCGTTTATACAGCTCCCTGGTGTCTAATAACCCCCACTCTCCCCTATAAAGTGTCTTGGTGCCTAGTGCCCTCCCTACAGTTCTGTGATGGCTAGTGGCCCCCTTCCCTCCCGTATACAGTTCCCAAGTGTCTCATGGCCTCATCGCTCCCATATAAAGTTTCCAGGTGTCTACTGGCCTCCCCTATACAGTTCCCTGGTGTCTAGTGGCCCCCTCCCACCTGATGTCTAATGTCTACCCTTCCTCCCCTTATGTTCCGTAGTGTATAGGGGCCCTAATCCTTGTATAAGGGAGGGTCCTTATACAGATGTCTTAGGGTTCCTCCCATATACGGCTTCATCTAGTGGCTCCTCCCTCCCCTACACAGTTTCCTGGTGTCTAGTGTTTCCCCCTCCCTCCCATGTACAGTTCCATCTAGTGGCCCCTCCCTCCCCTAAACAATTTCCTGGTTTCTAGTGTTTCCCCCTCCCTCTCATGTACAGTTCCCTTGTGTCTTGTTGCCCCCTCCCCTATACACTTCCTTGGTGTCTAGTGGCTCATCTCCCTTTGCCATATGGCATTATAGTTTCAGCGCTTAGCCATATAGGCTTAGCACTCCTGTGCTCTTGTCTTGGGTCAAATTTTATATAAAGTGGGAAAACCACTTGCGAGCCAATTTGATGGCACAGATTTTGCCACCAGGCTAAAGTTTGACATGTATGCTTTTGGAGAACTGAAAACACAATATAGTTTTGCTTTCAGCAAACTTTTTCCAGACCACATTAGGTTTTTTTTTTTTTTCCCTATATCTATTTGGTTGATGAATAAACTTATCATTGTAAAATCCTGTAGAGGATAAATTCGTCGGCGGCCGCCTCGGATTCCTTTGAACCAAATTACAGCTGAGCGGACGGATGTGTTTTATGCATTAAAGTTGAGCCTGGTCACTAAAGGATATTCTTCAGACCTATAAAAATCTCTTCTTTATTATCATAATCCCCATCCTGCATTGCAGTCCGTTTGTTTCAAGATATTACTTTGGTGATAAATGTCACGGGTGATTTAAATACATTTTTAAAACGCCGTATACCAATTTTATTCTTGTAAGGAAATCAGAGAGGCTTCGCAGCCGCCAAGCGGTTACGCTTATCTTAAGTGGCCTGAGATATGTTAATTTCAGAGCATTATTTTCAATATTCCGTTAACTTTAATTATCATCAGGCATATTGGGCCCTGCTGTCTGCCATGTGCTGGCGAGCTGGCAGTATACCGGGCACATGATGTATCCCATTAACCTATACGTGAAAGTCAAATTACAGAAGATTTCCTAAGGTGAACCTAGCAGCGTAATTATTTATTTAAGGGCCCTTTCACACGGGCAACTGACAGGTGGTGAAGTCACCGCCTGTCAGCTGCTCTGCTGCACCGACTGGACGCTTGTAATCTCTTGGTACCAGCGCTGTACAGATGCCCCCCCACCACCAAATTAGGATCTGAGTGCTACCGCAGCCGTGCTCAGACTCGACATGTTGCGTCCCTCTGCCGCCCAGTAACACCACCGCGTGTTAACGCTTGACATGCCTGGTATTACAACCGCTGCAATTTCACTGCAATTAAATTGCACCCGAATTGTACTGGTGTGCGGCAGATGGGAGGCTGTACTGCTCGCCAAACTCGCAGTTCAGCTGCCTGTCTGAAAGGGGCCTAAAATGGATCTTTGGATTAAAACCTCAGGTCAGGTTCACACTATAAGCTTTGCGTAAACCCCACGCTACAACACGGTTATAACGCAATAAGCACTGTGCACATTATCATATAGGGATAAGCTTCCAATTTCTGAGTTTCCCATCATGTAGGTAGAAAAAAATAAAGTCTTGTAAAAGTACCTGTTAATGGCAAACTGATAAAGTTACATTATGCAAGCTTTCTGGGATCTAGTAGCCTTCTTCAGGCATATTTCCAGATATTAACTGAAGTAAAATACTGATGCAGGTAAATAGTAAACACAAAGGTGGCAGTTGTGCTGGTTACTGTTTAGCAGATAGATGTCAGGTAGTGATGTCGCGGACCTCTGATTTTCGGTTCGCAAACCCTGTTCGCGAACCTCCGCGAAAGGTTCGGTTCGCAAAAAAGTTCACGAACCGCAATAGACTTCAATAGGAACGCGAACTTTGAAAAATAGAAAAAAATTTACCGGCTGGAAAAATGATAGAAAACATGTTTCAAGGGATCTAATACCTGGAGGCAGACATGATTGAGTGAAATACACATCAAAAGGCCCAGGCAGAAATCTAGATTTCACATAAAGCCCTATTTTAAGGTCAATTTTCAATTACAGGCCTACTCTCCCTCTACCCTTCCTACCTCCCTGGAGGAGGGTCTCATCTGCCAGAGAATTATACTATTTTAAAAGCCAGCTTACATACCATGGCTGGGATTTGAACCCAGGTCTCACTGTGTGATGGGTAAGTACCGTAACCGCTGTACCACCAACACTACTCACTGAAGATAGCCTAGCATGTACCATTTCTGCTCAATCCAAGAGAAAAATTAGACAAGACAAATAACATTTATATCACGCTTTTCTACTGGCGGACTCAAAGCACCAGAGTTGCAGCCACTAGGGCACACTCTATAGGCAGTAGCAGTGTTAGGAAGACTTGTCTAAGGTTTCCTACTGAATAGGTGCTGGCTTACAGAACAGACAGAGCCAAGATTCGAACGCTGGTCTCCTGTGTCAGAGGCAGAGCCCTAAACCATTACACCTTCCAGCCACTGGTTAAGGATTTGTAGCCAGGCATGGCCTTGCCTTTTGTGGTCAACAGTTGTCCAAAGAGAACCCCAGATAGCCAGGCACTGTACCACCAACACTACATGCTGAAGCCAGCCTAGCATGTACCATTTATGCTCAATCCATTTATGCTCAAAAATACGAGAGAGAGAGAGAGAGAGAGAGAGAGAGAGAGAGAGAGAGAGAGAGAGAGATGAATCTACCTGGCTATCTGGGGTTCTCTTTGGACAACTGTTGAACACAAAAGGCAAGGCCATGCCTGGCTACAAATCTTTAAGCAGTGGCTGGATGGTGTAATGGTTAAGGGTGCTGCCTCTAACACAGGAGACCAGGGTTTGAATCTCGGCTCTGTCTGTTCAGTAAGCCCGCACCTATTCAGTAGGAGACCTTAGGCAAGTCTTCCTAACACTGCTACTGCCTATAGAGTGTGCCCTACTGCCTACAGCTCTGGTGCTTTGAGTCCGCCAGGAGAAAAGCATGGTATAAATGTTATTTGTCTTGTCTAATGTTTCTCTTGGATTGAGCAGAAATGGTACATGCTAGGCTAGCTTCAGTTAGTAGTGTTGGTGGTACAGCAGTTAAGGGACTTGCCCACCACACAGTGAGACCTGGGTTCAATTCCCAGCCGATGTGAGTTGGCTTTTATGCTACAAATCCTTAAAGGGAACCTAAACTGAGAAGGATATGGATTTTTCCTTTTAAATTAATACCAGTTGCCTGAATCGCCTGCTGATCCTGTGTCTCTAATACTTTTAGCCACAGCCCCTGAACATGCATGCAGATCAGGTGCTCTGACTGAAGTCATACTGGATTAGCTGCATACTTGTTTCGGGGTGTGATTCAGCCACTATTGCAGCCACAGAGATCAGCTGGACTGCCAGGCAACTGGTATTGTTTAACAGGAAACATCCATATCACTCTCAGTTAAGGTTCCCTTTAAGCAACCTAATGTTTCTCTTGGATTGAGCAGAAATGGTACATGCTAGGTTAGCTTCAGTTAGTAGTGTTGGTGGTACAGTGGTTAAGGTACTTACCCACCACACAATGAGACCTGGGTTCAATTCCCAGCCACGGTATGTAAGCTAACTTTTGAAATACTATAATTCCCTGGCAGATGAGACCCTCCTCCCTCCGGTAGGAGGGAGGTAGAAGGGTAGAAGGTAGTGAGTAATATACAAGAGCCTAATTAAACTCGCCCTAGCAGAGTGTGTGTAGCAGCTGAGCTGTCCCTTAAGTAATTAGTGTAGGCAGACGAGCGAGTAAAACGGCACAAGGACCTGGCCTTTTATAAGGGGGGGGCTCCAGGCATGAGTGCAGTCTGATTGGCAACAATATGCCTGCTGACTGTGATGAGGGTTAAAGTTCTGCTCCATAGAGCATTATGGGGTGAATCGAACTTCCGGAAAAGTACGCCTTTGCATGGTGAATGCGAACCTCCGACGTTCGCCTGGAACCATTCGCTGGTGAACCATTCGCTACATCTCTAATGTCAGGTAATTAGCAGGCTGGAGCCAGTGAGCTTATGCAAGCATACATGAAATCTAGCAGGTTTCTGAAGATCATGAAGCCAAGTCAAGCATGTTACATAAGGTGTCATGAATTCCAGGGGCGTTGCTAGCCCCAAAGATCAGTGGCATGTGCCCCAGACCTATTCTGGAGTGCCCCATATGTCCCCCACGCAGAGTCAGGCATCAGGCGGCCGTACCCATCTCTGGCGACTTGGTCTCCAGATTCTGCAAACATCTCTTCTGGGCTTCTCCCCTTAGTGTCTGAGAAGGAATCAGAAGCTAGAGCTCCTGGCATCTGATTCTCGGATGCTAGGGGGAGAATCGTCAGCTACAGAGGATCTCTCCAGACTATGAGAGTGGGTGAAGGAGATGAGTAGTTCCTCCCGCTGTGCTACTCTGCTGGGAAGGGGGTTATTGGGGGGAGGAACAGTGAGGACGCACACAACGATGAATGCTCCCTATGGAGGCTCCACCGCTTTCAGCATGTCACTACACCAACCAGCATGCCCCAAAGAGGCACCACAGCACCCATCATGGCACCACAGCACCCAGCATGGCACCACCCAGCACCCAGCATGTATTTGTTTTGCATTAATAGAGAGGGGGGGTTTCATCCAGCATTTTTCTGGGCACGGCTACTTAGACCGCTGTCAAGTTCATGTAAATTTTGTATATTCCACTGTTCATGTTAGATCATTATTCCTTTTTCCTGATAAATTGCTCGATATAAATGTAGTGAAATGTTGAATCCACATAGACGTAGAGCCATAGGCCTTAGTCCATAGATATACAGGGTAGCATTATTTGCGATAAACAGCCGCTGCACAGGCATCTAAAGTCCTCATTCAGTTTGCCATGAGTGCCCCAAAGAAAGAATATGAAACGGTCTCACCATATCCGTAATCACGTCTCCAAAAATTTGCTTAGATTCCACCAACGGTCAGACGTAGAGACCTCTCTTCTCCATTCTGGCGACGTCTTGCCTTGTGGTTAATTGAACTCAATGTCACACTCCTGGCTCTGCTGACGAAGTATATCATATATAATCCTGCAGCGTTTCCGGCAGCATCATGAACAAGACGTCCTGTGCAGCGCGTCTTCCGTGCATTCGTGCAGGGCTATTGCGCATTTCTGCCGGTTTCACCGGACACGCCGGCTTTCTCAAGACAGGGTCTCACACAGGGTTTTGCTGGCGATTTTATTTATTGCCAAGTACATGATGCGGTACGCACTGTAGGGACATTGCCTGGTTTACCCTATTTAAGGTTTATTTTTTTATTACATGTGTATTTTATATGTGAGAATAAAAGTTATATTTTAACTTGCAGAAGCCCGTGTTGCAGTTATATTTACATAGGTAAATTATGGGTATTATATCCCAAGAGCAATTGTTGTTGAATCTAGTTTATGGGTTATTCAGGTTGGGTCAATGTATCCAGTGTAACTATACATAATAAGAAGGACATTAACCTACTAGAACAGGTACAAAGACGGGTAACTAATTCTCTCCTACCCATTTCAGGTTTGCAGTAGTGCTAATTCCTATGGACAGTCAACAATGGTCACAGCACTTGTCGTTTAGTGACTGACGACGTCACTTCCGCATGTGCAGTGCTGTGTCAGCGCAGTTACCATGTGCCCTGAAACACTTTGGTTGCCGCTGATCGTACGTCTGATTCTGTAAAATATAGAGGCAGCACAGGCACTACAGCTGAGGATGGGAGACAGGCAGCAGTGGCGGGCTGCATACGAGCAAATATGGGCTCAGTACGGGGCAGGCATGACACCCATGGCACGAACATTGCCTGCACCCCTCATGATATGCCACTGGCTAAGTCACTTCAGCAGAAGAGGATGGGGGCAGATTGAAGACAAATGCAGAGAGATTCTTGCCAGCACGGATTGTAGGGAAGTGTTGTTTTTACACCCCCTGCCTTTCAACAGACCATTGTGTCCGTAGCACCAAATAGGTCAGAAATGGCCCTGGCAGTCATTATATTCTACTGTATACTGTAGAATTTTTGTGATTTTGATGAGTAATGTATCAGGTTTACTTCATCCTTTCTAAACTGTACCGTAGAAAAAAGCAGATGAAATCTTATTGGCTGCCATGGAACAGACAGACCCTTTTATTTCAGACACCTGTTAAACAATGGCGTACAAGACAACAACGTTCTCTGAAAAGCAAATGCTGTCTCATCTTGATGACACCAAACGTAACCCTGATTGACGGGTACAACGTAGCGGTCGTGTGTAATAACCCTTAGGAATTTTGCTCTGTGTCATGTTCTAGTCAGTCAGCAGAATTTTCTATCAAGGCAGAGATCAAAAGTTAATTTCTGCCAATGACAGAGAGGAAAAAAAAAAATTACAGAAAATAAATGTCTGTTTTCTCTCTCTATCATTCATGTGTTTGTGACTGCCGCAGTGGAAAGCCAAGATCACACTGCGAGAGCGCTGATTGCTTGTCTAGCTCATTTATAACATTTGCTCTAAGCACAGATATTTGATTAAAATAATGAATGGGAATTGTAGTACAGGCCTTATAAATAAATCTTGATTTGATGGACACTGGAGAAATTATAATTTTTTGTTTGTTTGTTTCACGGTTTCTGCTAAAGGAGAACCACCAGGGCAAGAAGCAGGAAATCATCCAAAACTTTACTTTCATGAATCCTAACAAGACCTATTCTGCCCCACCATCCACATCACATTGAAGCTTATACATACAGTAGAAACAAGAAGTGGCCATCAGGCATGAGCTTTCGAGTCCAGACGGACTTGAATTCGGAATTCAAATGAAGTTTAATGACTTCAGGATGGGGGTAACTTACCCAGAAATCTTCAGGACATGATGAAGGCATAATGAAAGCCACGTTGCATTATTCACTACTGCGCTTCCTCTTTCAAGACGGAAGGAAGAAGCGCGGAAGTGAGTGGCGGAACGCGGCTTTCATTATGCCTATGAGGCGTAATGGAATGCAGACGTCCCGACGACTTCTGGGTAAGTTAACCCCCAAAGTCATTAGACTTCTTTTGAATTCCGAATTTGAGTCTATCTGGGCTCAAAAGCTCTTGCCTGGTGGCCATTTCTTTTATATGTCAATCTTAATGCCACAGCCAGAGGTGTATCTACAGGGGTACAGGTATGGCATGTGCCATGGGTGCCTCTTACTGGGGGCACTGCTCTGTAGCTTCCCAGGTTTGCACCATGCAAATTCTATTTTTTATCGGGGGGGGGCATTCTGCTGCCTGGTTACATCTTTTGGGGGGACAAGCTGCCTAAATGCTTTTTGTGGGATATATATATAGGCCAACCTATTGCAATACTCCATTCTTACAGGCCATTCTTCGCCTCAGCTTGCACACAACCGGTTTAACCAAAACTAAATATTTGGAGGGGGGGGGGATTTCAGTGTTTGCCATAAGCGCTGTTTTCCCTAGCTGCAACAGACTTTGACCTAACACACTACTTCGACAATAAACACTACCCATCGAATGTCAGACTGTGAATACGAATATATATCTTTAGAGGCCACTGTTCTAGCTTCAATCTAGAACAGACCCTGATTTGTCTCATTACATAGAAATTGTGAAGTGCTTATTACACATTGAGGGTGTGACACTTTACCCTGTGGAAAAATATGTTGTTATGTTTTTATAAGAGAAGCAATGTACACCTTGAACGATGCAGGTTGTTTCGGCGCTGGCCGTGTGGCACCTGAGCTGGGTGCCGCTATAGAGCTTATGCTATAGTGCATTCCCCGAGCAAGGGTAGTTCAGGGTTCCAAATCCCAAATTACTTCTCTCTCTGAGTTGGAGGGGAATAGTATTTCGCCAGGAATTTCATCAGCAGCAGGGCGAGCCGTCATTTGCCTCCCTCTGCGCCCAGCTGACCAGCGGCATATATACGTATGGGGGAAAAAAGGCACACAGTAACATAGTTAGTAAAATATCAGTATGAAATGCAGATATCTTACTATAAAATGTAAACTATCGAAATTAAATGGAGATATTTTACTATACTCCATCCCGCTGCTTTGATTATTGGATTGTTTCCTTTTTCTATAAGCCTCACCATTATACTATGTGCCACAATGGTTTCTTGTTCCTTGCTCTCAAAAGTGTATCTTTTGCTGTTGTTTACTGCCGCGATGCTCCATGGATGGGCGGCATGCATGTCTCCCTGTCCGACCTCTCTTGGGCGGAGTTGAAGTGCTTGAAGCATAAAAGGCATCCCCATTGTGTTTAGGCCACACCCTGATGAAGCGCGCATGCGCGAAACCGGTCGGTGGGCAGGGCTAGGAGGCTCTGATGTCATCCCTCTCCGGCTAGCGTGTGAGGACACTGAACCCGGCAACACGGGCTCGCATTGGCATCCCCTGTATATGCCGTCAACACCGCTGCATATCCCCCTGCGGCGTAAGCTGCCAGATACCATTTGACGGCACTGTGGCTTACATTAACCGGAGGATCCCCTCATGAGGACAAAGTGGAGCTGTCGGCTGTAGCTCAAACAGCGGGTCATTTGAGACGAACGGATGCATTTCAGGGCAGGAAATTCACCATGCTGTGCCTGTGATATGAGCTAACGCTATCTGAAAGCTTTGCCAATCTTCTTGCTTGCTTGCTTGCTTGCTTGCTTTCTTGGGACTGGCTCTCACCTGCCCTGTATGCTGCCTGCTTGCTGCTGTTTTACTGCATAACTTTCCGGAGACATATTTGTGACAGGAACTGCATTGTATTTGCACACATCAATATTTAAGTCTGCGAGTGGGTCTTAATTCATGCTCAGGAGAGAATGCCTTTCCATCAGTGATGTTTATGATTGGAGAGTTTGGAACAAATACAGTAGATATCATATCATATTTATGAAGGATCCTTGTACACATGAACTGTGACTCTCAGCTTCTCCCTGTAGCAAGTGATATTGTATCTGTGTGTGGAAAGTTTGAAAAGCACATTTTCTCTGGGAAGTACTAACTTTTTCGCATCCTGGTCCCGGATACACGGACTTTTGCTCGTATCAGCATGCACATGATAGAGTAAAAGTAAAAAGTATCATTCACTTATGAGCCTAAGGACATTGTGCTATTAGTAGCCCCAGCATCCTTAGGGTGTTATTTCCTCGGTCAATTTTTGAGTATAGCCTAGTGTCTTCCAATATTGTATATGACATCATACATAAAGGGAGCCTCCACTCCTTTGGTGTTTTAAGGTTTTATTTCTGTGGGCGGGGGGTTGTTTGCCACGATTATGTCCGAGTGTTTATTTAAGTATTTTGTATAAATAAAATTTCGGCATAAGGTTCTTGGGGCTCGCAGTGCAGGAGATTGCGTGCAGGTTGCGCATGCAGGATCGCTGCTCGGGAGACTATTAGACGGTGAAAATTACCTTGTACAGCGCTGCGATCTGCAGCAGCACTGTACTGGGGACAGCCGTGTGACACAGCTGTCCCCTGAGACACTAGAGAGCGATCGGCTCTCGTAGGCAGAAGCCTATTACAGCTGATCGCCAGGATTGCCTGTTTGGGTGGAGGGAGGAGTAATAGTAAGAAAATAATAATAATAAGGTAATAATAAGAAAATTATAGGATATATAAGTATAGGAAATTGGAAAACCGCTCTGGAAACCGCTAGATCAGAGCGGTTTTCTAAGTGTTTTTGTTACAGTAGCTGTTCAGTAACAGCTTTACTGTAACAACATATGAAATCTGCTACACAAAAACGCTTCAAAAAAGCTAGACATGTTTAGAAAATCTCTCTAAACAAGCCTAGAATCGCTCTGGAAATCTGCTTCAAAAACTTCTAGCGTTTTGCGGATCTGCTAGAGGTTTTTGGTGTGCACTGTGCCCAGGGGTGCAGCTAAGGTTTTTGTGGCCCCAAGCAGACTGTAGGAAGTGGCCCTGCGAAAAATGGGTGTGGCTATCCCACATAAGTGGGCGTGGACATGACATGTGGGTGGGGCTGGAGGGCGGATTGGGGCGGGGCTGTTTGCGGGGAAAATGGATGTGGGGGTGATTGAGGTGCGCGCAGCGCGCCAAAAGATGGATTTGGCCATGACATTGTATGGGCGGAGCTTAACCACCATAGCACAGCAAATATAGCCAACTATGACCATTAAATAATAAATGCAGCAACAGTTACCCCAGAAACCAGAAAATAAAAACGCAATTTGTGCAACATTTCAGCAGAAAACAAACGCAATTTGTGCAACATTTCAACAGAAAACAAACAGAATTTGGGCCACATTTCAGCAGAAATCAAACGCAATTTGGGCCACATTTCAGCAGAAATCAAACGCAATTAGGGCCACATTTCAGCAGAAATCAAACGCAATTTGGGCACATTTCAGCAGAAATCAAACGCAATTTGGGCACATTTTCAGCAGAAATCAAACGCAATTGGGGCACATTTTCAGCAGAAATCAAACGCAATTTGGGCACATTTTCAGCAGAAATCAAATGCAATTAGGGCCACATTTCAGCAGAAATCAAACGCAATTTGGGCACATTTTCAGCAGAAATCAAACGCAATTAGGGCCACATTTCAGCAGAAATCAAACGCAATTTGGGCACATTTTCAGCAGAAATCAAACGCAATTTGGGCCACATTTCAGCAGAAATCAAACGCAATTAGGGCACATTTTCAGCAGAAATCAAATGCAATTAGGGCACATTTTCAGCAGAAATCAAACGCAATTAGGGCACATTTTCAGCAGAAATCAAACGCAATTAGGGCCATATTTCAGCAGAAATCAAACGCAATTAGGGCACATTTTCAGCAGAAATCAAACGCAATTTGGGCCACATTTCAGCAGAAATCGAACGCAATTTGGGCACATTTTCAGCAGAAATCAAATGCAATTAGGGCACATTTTCAGCAGAAATTAAACGCAATTAGGGCACATTTTCAACAGAAATCAAACGCAATTAGGGCACATTTTCAGCAGAAATCAAACGCAATTAGGGCACATTTCCAGCAGAAATCAAACACAATTTGGGCACATTTTCAGCAGAAATCAAACGCAATTAGGGCCACATTTCAGCAGAAATCAAACGCAATTTGGGCACATTTTCAGCAGAAATCAAACGCAATTAGGGCACATTTTCAGCAGAAATCAAACCCAATTTGGGCCACATTTCAGCAGAAATCAAACGCAATTAGGGCACATTTTCAGCAGAAATCAAATGCAATTAGGGCACATTTTCAGCAGAAATCAAACGCAATTAGGGCACATTTTCAGCAGAAATCAAATGCAATTAGGGCACAGTTCAGCAGAAATCAAACGCAATTATGGCACAGTTCAGCAGAAATCAAACGCAATTTGGGCACATTTTCAGCAGATATCCAACGCAATTAGGGCACAGTTCAGCAGAAATCAAACGCAATTAGGGCACATTTTCAGCAGATATCAAACGCAATTAGGGCACATTTTCAGCAGAAATCAAACACAATTAGGGCACAGTTCAGCAGAAATCAAACACAATTAGGGCACAGTTCAGCAGAAATCAAACACAATTAGGGCACAGTTCAGCAGAAATCAAACACAATTAGGGAACAGTTCAGCAGATATCAAACGCAATTAGGGAACATTTTCAGAGCTGCAAAAAAAAAAGAATTTACTCACCTGGCACTGGCAGAAGTCTTCTCTCCCGGGTCTCCCCGTCTCCTCTCCTGGCCGGCTCCTCAGGCGCGCAGTTCCCACGAAGCTCCCTCCCTCCTCCAATCTCCTGCGCTGATTGAATCAGGGCTAGAGGAAGATGGCCACCCGAAGCCCTGTACTGGAGGCATAAATAGTCTCCAGAGCAGGGCTTCGGCGGCGGCCATCTTCCCGTAGCCCTGCCCTGCTCTGCTCTGCCAGACCCGCGGGGCTGCGAGGAAACAGTGACGTCACGCCGACGTCACTGAGCCACCGAGGCCCCTACGATCTTGAGGCCCCAAGCGGCCACTTGGTTCGCTTTATGCCTCGCGGCGCCCCTGACTGTGCCTAAGATGTGATATTCACAGATGCGGTAATAGTTTGGTAATTTACCAGAAAACATGACTTTAATACATGCAAACCTGTTAGGTAAAAAGTATAAGTGTAACCAATGGGATGGCCCCTCCTACTGACTTTCTCCGGTAGCAGGAAAAAAGGGCGCTGGCTGAGGGTGGATGAAAAGGGCACCGCCATAGACTCTAATGCAATTATCGTTAATACAGCAAAAAAAAAAAGCAAAAAAAAGGGCGCCTCGATTAATACTATTAACAATATTAGAACATTAAAGTTTTTGAAGTATGTTATCGCTTTAGAAGGGGGCGGTTAGGGTTAGGCACCACCATGGGGTGGTTAGGTTTAGGCACCATCGGGGTGGTGGTTAGGGTTAGGCCCCAACAGGGGAGTGGTTAGTTTTAGGCATTATCAGGGGAGGGTTCTGTGTGAGAGTCGGGTTGGGTTAAGCTGTATTGTTGAATTACGTAACGATTTTTTAACATTAATATATTTTTGTTATTATTGCCTGTCTGTTTTTACAATGGTATTTATTGTTAACCAAGTCTGAAAATGATGTTTATCGTTATCAGATTTCGTTATTCACCGGGCCCTTTTTTCAGGGCGGCCTTTTTTCATGCACGCCTGTCTCCTTTGCCCTTTCCTTTTACCGAATGACTGATTGTTAGTTGCTGACAGTTCCAGGCTGGAGATAACTATGGAACATCTTACTTGTTTCACCAAATGCGGTTATGTTTGTGAATTTTTGAGGTATGTACCGTGACGTATATACAAGTCTTTAATTTACCACACAAGTTGGTAATTTACAGTGCAAGTTTGTAACTTTTCTTTTCCATGAGGTAACAGCCTTAGTAAATTAAAATTTGTCCAGATGTTCAGTAAAATTAGCTTTTTTCTGCATTACCAAATGTGGTAATGCTTAGTGAATAGAGCCCACTATCTGCATAGAGTATGTATTTTCTACTCAGTTCTAAGGGTCTAACCCTTGATTTTGTCAAAACGTCCTAGAATGCTACCTCTAAAATAATGAAGGCGGTGCCCACACCTGCTACTACTGCAGACTTAGACACTTTGCTATTGACCTGAGGAAGCGGGCTGGTAACCGTGAAACGCATTGTCTTATTTTTGTGCATCATTACATTTATTTCAACCCATATGGTTTGTTTATTGATGTAGGTAAGACCAATTTACTTCTATACTCTATGATTTAACGTTCTAGCTATGTCCTGGGCGCCTCCTACAAGTTTTTTTCTCAGCCTCTAAAGGTAAACAGTCTAACCTTTCTTGACCTGTGCTCTGCCTGTAGCAATTACTTGCTCTTAGCAAGTGCCGACTCCGCCCTTGGGACCAGTTCCACAGCATTGGGTTAAGCAGTGAACACAAAGCCGGAAGATGAGATTCTCCCTCTTTTTCAGAGGGTTTCCTCTGAGCATTCCTGCTGCCCCCACATCCCCAAAACGTACAGGTAAGTTAATTATTACCTTCAAAATTGGCCTTAGTTCACATTTCCTGATAACGAATCCTAATCTCCTTTCAATATAGCCCCTTCCTGATACCTAACACTTTCCTGCTATGCCTAGTTAGTAAATATGACGTACCCCTACCCTTTACCCACTAAACTAAAATTCTGAAAATCCCCTGTGCTAGCCTTACTAACCTTCTAAAAACTGCACACTAATCTGTGTTTTGGCCCAACTTCAGCTATTGGCTACCAGGGATGCTCTTAAAACCATATTCGGATGATATCTGAATGCCTTTCATTCGGATTTCATCCAAGTAATTAAAGCACCTGTGCGGGTGGACGAGGGGGGGTTAATCTTACCCATCAGACGTCTTCTTTGATCTGTCCCACGGCGCCAACCGCGAAGCGTTCCAAGCCTCAGACACGTGATTACAAACACTTCCTCCTTCCGGGTTAAAGGAGGAAGTGTTTGTAGTCACGTGACGCACTTGGAACGCATTGCGGGAGGCTCCGTGGGACGGATCAAAGAAGACGTCTGATGGGTAAGATTAACCCCCCTTGTCCACCCGCACAGGTGCTTTAATTACCTGGATAAAATCCAAATAAAACCTATTCGGATTTCACCTGGTGATCATCACTGTTGGCTACAGTGTAGTGATGATCACAATCTCCCAATTATGATTACACAAAATTTCACATACATTTCCACAATTATGGCCATACGTATTACGATTTGGACATTCAACTAATTTCATGTACCGTAATCCTTTTGTAATTTTGCATAATTTTTGTGTATTTTTGTGCCGACTTTGGTGGTTAATAGCAAAGCCCTATACATGCTATCACCACCAAAATTGCTACATATGTAAAAAAAAATGTGTCTTGTTCCCACCCTTTACCTTAACATACATAGCAATTTTGGTGGCAATAACATGTATGGGGGCTTTGCTATCAACCGCTAAATTCAGCATGAAATTATGCAATAATTACGCAACATTGTGAAATTGCAGTTCTTGATAACGTTTACAAACGAAATGAATTACAATTTTACCTGAATTTTTGCATAACAATTTTGCAATGTAATTGCGTATTACAATTTCAAAATTATGATTAGACAAAATTTGTGCTCATCACTACTACAGTGTACGAAATTGGCATTAGGCTATATAATATTTAAAGAGACACTGAAGCGGAAAAAAATTATGATATTATGATTTGTATGTGTAGTACAGCTAAGAAATAAAACGTTAAGATCAGATACATCAGTCTAATTGTTTCCAGTACAGGAAGAATTGAGAAACTCCAGTTGTTATCTCTATGCAAACAAGCCATTAAGCTCTCTGACTAAGTTAGTTGTGGAGAGGGCTGTTATCTTACTTTTATTATCTTAACTGTAAGTGAACTGTTTACGTTTTCTCTGCTAGAGGAGAGGTCATTACTTCACAGACTGCTCTGAAAGACTCATTTTGAATGCTGAGTGTTGTGTAATCTGCACATAATAGAGAATTATACAATGTTAGAAAAAACACTATATACCTGAAAATAAAAGTATGAGAATATTTTCTTTGCTGCTAATCTTCTAGTAATTATTCATAGTACACAACCAATTCATTTTATCATATTTTTTTTTTTTCCACTTCAGTGTCTCTTTAAAGACCGGTGCCCAATTTATGCATCATCGGTGATAACCAAATGCCATAGGCACCCACATAAAAATCGGCTACAGTAGGAAATTTTAGGCAACGTCGCCCTATAAAATAGTGGTTGCCTGTTATTTATAGCCACAGATTGAATAGTGGATGGCCTTGGCGCTTGCAATTTAAAGTGGATCTGAGATAAACTTTTACTCATTGCGTAATTGTGCCCCTTACATATAGTTTATAAGGCATTCCTCAAGCCAAATACTTTTTTTTGTTTTAATACCCTAAGCAAGTGCTCATGGGAACTCAGTCTGGGGAGGAGGAGGATTTTCCCGAAGGAGGTGGATGAGGTGTTACCAGCTAGAGATTTCAGAGACAAGGGGGTGGAGAGGGGTGGAGAGGGGAGGAGAAATAAGTGGAGTTTTCACAGGCTGAGAGGTGGAGATGCAAAGCACTTTGCCTGTGTGATGACAAGCATAATATGGCTGCTCTCATTGTATCACAGGAAGAAATAATCATATACTGTCAAAGCTGTTTGCAGCTAGATTTGCTGTGTTATAGCTAGTTTTTACATCTCGGATCCACTTTAATTACCCACTGTAGCCAATTTCAATACGGGTGCCTACAGCGGTGCCCAAACTTCTGTAGCACGTAAATTTCCTGCTTCCGTGGAAAAAAGTATAAATCCCAGCATTGTGCGTGGGTGGTGATCTAGCAGACATGCATGAAGCCTTGGAAACCATCCATACACTTTTATATATGAAAGGCTGTTACATTTCTTACACAAAGCTCATTTAGAACCAAAGCCCGGAGTCCTGTTTCCGAGCTGTATTTATAAAAAGAAACCCCGTTGTACGACGATATAGCATAATTGTGGCGTGCTACAAGTGGGGGACGTGCCAAGAGCTCCCACGGCGCACAGCAAGCTGTCCCTATTTCTATACCTCGAAAGCAGTACAATCTCCCAGCAAATTGTATTCAAATGACATCTATGTATAGATCCTGGTTTCCTGTGCAGGAGGAACACACTGAGGAATTTACAGTATTTGTGCTGGCGTGACACTTCCTGCAAAGAAACACTTCAAAACACTTATCATTCAGATCAAGGAGGTGGCGATCACAAACAATCTGTCACTAGGTAGTCATCATTGTTTCTTATCTTTTTCTTTCTCTTTTTTTTTGTTTTTTGTCTTTTACTTTCTTAGTTTGGTAAATAAAACAAACAAAGAAATATGGTCACTTTACACTTTATATAATTAGAATTGTATTCTAATTATAAGTCGCTTTAAATAAAAAAAAAAGTATAATTAAAATCCCATAAAACTGAAGCCATAAGGCAGATATTTAGTTTTACAACCATTTAACTTAAAAACAAATAATTAAGAATTTGCCACGGGTGAAATATAAGGGTGCTTGTTTTACCTAATGGGCGAATAAGACAAACAATTTCATAACCCTCGGTTTGTTCCAAATGAAGGGTCTAAAAGATGAAACGTCTTAATAAGCACAGCGCAGTTGTGGCATTGGTAACGTTAAATATGTATGCAATTTTTTTCATTGAAACTTAAGCCCCATGCAAATTTTTATTGTGTTATTAAATGTATCCCTCCTGCTTATTAACTATTATCTATCTACACAAGTTTACCTTCCACCATACCAAATACTCATGATTGGTCACCTACTAGACTGCTCAGTTTTGAGGGTCACATGACTGATTTCCAAGTGGACTGTCTCAATGAGCTCGGTTATTTCTGTGGAGTCCGAGCAGCGGCACAGTTAGGGCCGGTTCTAGACTTTTTGCTGCCTGAGGCAAACTTGTGAGGATGCCCCCCCCCCCTCTTCTCCAAATTGGAATGATCGCAGCACAGCACCCAACAATTGAGCCCCCCAAAAAACACCCTCAGTATAGGTAGGTAGCCATGTATAGGTACCCCCTGTATTGGTAGCTAGGTACAGTTGTCCCAGTATAGGTTGGCCAGGCACTCTCTTTACTTCCTGTTTCTGCGTGGTGCTTCCCCCACACTACTCTTGCCTGAGGAAGTTGCCTCAGTTGGCCTCATGGGTGGACCGGGCCTGGGCAAAGTGCTCCTTGGCAGGCGCGAGCAGGCCCCTGCCTGTGCAGTGAGGCCATACAAGTTCTATTATAGAAGCTTCAGGGGGTGCTAGCACTAGAATGGCAAGGTGCAAGGGGGAAAGGGAAGCCTCAGGGGGTAGTTAAGTATCTCAATTTTTGTTCAAAGTTTCCCATACAGGTTTGCTATACTATTATGGTTTTGTATGTACACTCACTGCAATGAAACAGATGTATAGGTGAGCTCGGGCATTGACTAGCGCAGGGGTGCCCAATGGGTAGATCGTGATCTCCCGGTAGATCGCGAAGGACTTCATGGTAGATCCCAACCCCGCTACATTTTCCATTCTGTATATACAATTGTGCTCCTAAAATTGTACATAGGTAGATCATTTTGACTTGCTAATTTCGTAAAGTAGCTCACAAGCCGAAAAAGTGTGGGCACCTCTGGACTAGAGTATGGCCACCTTTAGATTCCCACTTGAGTGGATGCAAAATGGACCGCTAAGCAGATTCTCTCCTTCCATTTTGCATCCGCTCTGAGTCTGCCCACCGTCTAAAGTGATTGATGCTTGCTGTCACTTGGTCCCTCTATATGCAGCCAAGAGGCCATCAGTAGCATGGGGCTCTCCATAGGCTACATTAGGCCAATTCTCCCTAGCAACAAGGAGAATTTTCATTGGTCCACCATGAACCAATAAAAATTCTCCCTGTTGCTGAGGATTCCCATTGGTCTTTTGCAGCCCATTGGAGATCCCCATGCTACTTCCTTGTGTGCAGGGAGCGGGCGGCAGCTTAGGGCATATGCAGATCGATCTGCCTGGGATTATAGCGGATCGCACAGAAGTGTGGTCTACTTACTGCAATGTATCTCGAGGATCCGGTGCAGCGTGTCAAGTGTGAACAGCTCCTACTTATAAAATAGGAGCCGTTCAATGTCTGTTTAACGTTGAGCAGCAAACACAGCCTTACAGTTTCTCTCTAACTGGATGGGACTTTGAGCAATTCTACTATGGATATTAGTGATGATCTTAATGGTAAATTTAGTAATTTCATAATTTTCAATTATCAAATCCAATTCTGGGCGCGGCCCAGTCATGCTTGGCAAATAATTTCAATCCTGATTCTAAATTACGCAAAATTACAAGTACAGGCGAAATTATGATGCAACATTCTGAATTATGGCTAAATACATTTCAAATTACAATTTTGCATGGTAATAGCAAATTGCGATTTGAAATTACACAAATGCAAAATTTCGACTCATCACTTATGGATAATCTTTGTCCTCCCTGAGTAAATGGAAACACTTTATTCTAGAGAAGGACATACTGTACTTTCATTTTTCTAACTATTTTTTCAGTGCAGCAGAACTAAATGTACAATACCCATACCTTACAACCGGATTTCACAAAAAAACCCAAGACCTCATTACCGCAGAGCTGATTCCTATTACACGTAGCTGCGTTATTATTCACAGAATCCATGCCTTCAATTCTAAAGAGGTCTCCACCTTGCCGAATGCCTATTACCATTCCGCACTGATCGCCTATGTGAATTAATTCCTCATCACTGCAGAATATCCACAGCCTATAAAAAAAGGCGTGGCCTCTCGTGACCATGTCATTTCAAACAATTACCAGGCCACCGAATGCATTCGCTTGGCCGTTTAACAGATGTGATACGTTATTAATTGGATGGAACGAGTCACTGCCAGATCAGGCTTATCTCTATACTCTGCCTAATGAATTCTCGCGTTCGTTCATCAGCAGCACATACATGATCAAAAAAAGAAAAGAACGTCGACAAAAGGCAGGAAATGCATGCACACCCATGTACCGCCGCTTAGAGTTCCTCTGCTGCAAGTCCGTTCACTTAACCTCTTTGTTATGTACAGACCAACAACCTGCTGTTCATTAGGGAGGAAATGTGTTTCCTGGTTATGCAAATGCCATCCCTTCGCCTACACTGTAAATGAGTTCAGCAAGGGAGACGCTGTTTATATGGTAATATTGTTTTTACAGCTACTATAGAATGTATAAATGGAACATGACAAGCTTGGACAAAATGGAGCATGATTACGTCCAGCGTTGTGACAGGCCCTCCAGGAGGTGCTGCAATGTTCTCAAACCTCGAGTGTCAAAAGAAGAGCAGAGCCTATACTTTTCCTGCGAATGATCGGCAGTTTTCACACGTGTCTGTGACGGCTTTTTCTGATGGCCTCTTTTTTTTAAGGCTCCCTAATATTAGAGCATATGTTCTTCTTCAGTATTTTAGTCTTCTAAAATACGGGGCTGTGGACAGACCAGAGCCGGAATAAGACCATGCAGGGCCCCAAGCAGAGCAATAAATTTAGCCCCCCCTGCAACACTGTTGAAAGGATGTCTCCCCAGCATACAGCATCTCACAGTAGTGAGTGCACCGCTCACTTTTTTGTAAATATTCTATTTCATCTTTTCATGGAACAGACAGCACAGAAGATATGACGCTGTGATACAAAGTAAAGCAGTCAGTGTACAGCTTTTCTAACAATGTAAGGTTATTTGCTGTGCAATAACATCAACACACAGCCATTAAAGGACAACTGTAGCGAAAAGTATGTATTTAAAGGGACACTGTAGGGGGGTCGGAAGAAAAATGAGTTGAAGTTACCCGGGGCTTCTAATGATCCCCCACAGACATCCTGTGCCCACGCAGCCACACCCCAATGCTCCGGCTCCGCCTCTGGTTCACTTCTGGAATTTCAGACTTTAAAGTCTGAAAACCACTGCGCCTGTGTTGCCGTGTCCTCACTCCCGCTGATGGCACCAGGAGCGACTGCACAGGCCCAGTATGGTCTGTGACTGCGCAGTATGCTCTTGGTGACATCAGCAGGATCGAGGACACGGCAATGCAGGCGCAGTGGTTTTCAGACTTTAAAGTCTGAAACTCCAGAAGTGAACCGGAGGCGGGGCCGGAGCATCGGTGAGTGGCTGCGCGGGCACAGGATGCCTGCGGGGGACCATTAGAAGCCCCGGGTAACTTCAACTCATTTTCCCCTGACCCCCCTACAGTATCCCTTTAAGCAATACCAGTTTCCTGGCTATCCTGTTTATCCTCTGTCTCTAATATATTTAGCCATTGCCCCTGAACAAGCATGCAGCAGATCAGGTGACATTATTCTCAGACCTGACATTAGCTTCATGCTTGTTTCTGGTGCGATTCAAACACTACTGCAGCCAAATTGATCAGCAGGGCTGCCAGGAAACTGGTATTGTTTAAAAGATAATAAATATGGCAGCCTCCATATTCCTCTAGATACAGTTGTCCTTTAATGTCTAAACCACTGGCAGCAAAAGTGAGCACAGCGAGGCAGATTTAAGATCAACAACTTCATGATTGTTTACACCGAAAATGTGATGGCCCCTTGTACTTCTTTATTGTTGTCTAAGCCTGCCACATGGCAAATGTGACTGTAATGTCTTGTACACACCATGCTATTTCCCATTAGATAGATGAGTTAAATCAATTATCTGAAAAGTCCAAATGGATTTCCAATCATTTTTCTGATCATTTTCTAAACACTTCTATACAAAATTGATCAGAAAAACGATCGGAAATCAGAATCGGATCACTTTCGGATCTGTCAGAAATAATCCATTTGACCTGTCTATCTGACGGGAAATTGCATGGTGTGTACTGGGCATTCGGGTTGTGAGGATCTCGTAAAGCAAGATTGGAGTTTATTCACTGCAAGACATGTAGGTAGAAAAAAACAAAGTCTTGTAAAAGTAATACCTTTTAATGGCTAACTGATAAATTTATCAGTTAGCCATTAAAAGGTATTACTTTTACAAGACTTTGTTTTTTTCTACCTACATATATTGTTTGGTTAACACGGTACAGAAACATTTTTACTACTATATTCACTGCAAGACCAAATTAGTCAGTTTTGCTCCCTCATTCTCATTAGTCATACACAGGTCAATAATGCCCCAATATGTCTAGCCGATTGATCATTATTCCATTCAATTGGTTAGTGATCAACCTCTGTCACAGCAAGTTTAATTCTGATAGACTTCAGCAGAACTCTATCAAGCTTCAATCAAACTGCAAGTGCTGTACTGCTCAATGCAGAGCAAAGTTATGGACCATCGATCCCCAACCACTACTGTCCTGCCCCCATACCACAGAGATTGATAGACAGCACAATATCGCTTGAAAGCCAATCGATTGGATACACAGTATATGAGCAATAGATTACTGTAAGATTCTATCAGTGTTCAAAATCGATGTGTGCATAGCCAGCTTTAGATATTTTTTGGCCAACTAGGGTGATAAAATTAAGGTCAAGTTCAGCAATGACAGGAACCAACTGTGAACATCACAAGCAGAACTCTTATCTAATGGCCCATACTCACGAGGGACTTTTGTCGCCTCAACACGCGGCGCGCGCGTGTTGCGGCGACAGGTCGCCCGTGAGTATGGGCCGTCGCACGCGCGCGCGCCCCCGAACTGTCTCCCGTTGCTATGTCGCCATGCGATTGAAACTTTCAATCGCATGGCGACAGTCGCCGCTGCCCCCCCGCCGCAACTGTCGCTAGTCCGCGTGAGTACGCGGACTAGCGACAGCAACCTCCATTGAGGTTCACAGACCTTCCGGTGAGCTTCCGGCGGGGGGAGGAGGAACGTCAGCGACAGCTTCCGCCTTGCCGCTGGTCCCTCTTCCGCATGTGTACGCGGAGGGACCTGGCGAGAAGCTGTCGCCGGCCTGTCGCCCACACGCTCACGTGTGCTGGCGACAGGCGAGTTTTGCAGCCCGTGAGTACGGGCCATTAGTAGTAGAGCATTGCTGCAGAGATCTAAAGACTGAAAGAGTTGAACAGAGACAATAAACAGAACAGAGACAGACAATAAATCTTTATGTGCCTCTTATGTGGGAGATAAAATTAAGGCTAATAAGTTAAGCAAAGACCGGAACTAAATGTAAACATTACGCACAGAAGTCATAGGCTTTGGAACAAATGATGATGCTACTATGAAAAAAAGTTTAACTACAGATGTTTTTGCCACATCAAATTTCTCTAGCTAAGCTATCAAGTGGCTCCTGCAATCACATTCCAGCACCTAGCCCGTGTCTGACAGCTCTGATTTAAGGGGAGGGGTTAACTCTGTGTGAAACTTAGATGTATTGAGTGGCACTCCCTTCTTACAGAATTGCAAGAAAACGTGTATGTGGCAAAAAGCAAACAATATGTCTCTCACCCTTCCTCCAGTGACCTCGCATCCACCTGCACAGACGTGTGCTCCTCGGATCGTGGCAGGAACAAAGACTGTCAAATATGAATCAAGGAGAGAAAGAAGGAAACATCCGGGCACCATCCGTCTTTAAATGCGTGGCGGTGTTTATTGGTTATAACAGGTCACATACCATTGGAGCTGTCAGCTAAACATCAATGTGCTGGTGGTGGTGAGTTGGAGGTGGGGGTGCCAGGTGTCAGTCGGGGCTTGCGACAGCCGTTTCGCGTCTACTAGACGCTTGGTCACGCTGCGCTCCTATTGCTGAGGCGGGCTGAAAACATCCGGTATATGCGGGAGATAGCCCCGCCCTTTCCGGGTGTCACGCCCGCCTGTGTTTGGAGAGGTCAAAGGGAGGGATTGCGGAAAAAGCACGGGCGCGCAGCATCTGGCCGGCTGGACTACATTACCCATAGTTCATTGCGAGAGGGGAGCGGCAAAGGTGCTGGGAATCCCCGCCTACACATTGCCTACCAATGGTTAGCGACAATCGTCGCCAGCTCCACCTAGTACATAGCAACGTATTTGCTCTGTATACATTTTATCAGAGTGTCCAAAAATCTGGTAAACGTGCCCAACCAGTGTAAAACATTCTTAACACACGGTCGAATGCCGCGCGTGCGATTCCGCATCCCTCCTGGAATTCCGTGTTGAGTGGCTAAGTGATCACAATAGTGAGTTAAAAGAAGCCTCATTTAAAAACACGTAAGACCTGGGGAAATAAGACCCAGTTACAGTTCACAATAACTCTTAAGCTACAGTACATACCCTAGATACACTTATAAATTAAAAACCTATCATGGCAGGATGGTAAGGGCATCTAACCAAAGATTGCACATAAATATATGCGATGTGTATACACTCATACACACGCATACGCCAGGGGTAGGGGATCTAACAGGGGCTCAAATCCAAATCCAAAGCACCACCATCATTAAGACCTGTTCACATACAGAACACGAAATTGATATCCCATTAATACATTTATTTTCTACCCTCCCCCCTATTTTATACCATTTCCCTCATCCCTAGGACGTATAGGGGAAACTTCAATTAGGGGTCTAGCATGCATGCCAATTCAATCTTGTCATTAAGACCAGCCGGACCCATGGCCTCCGTACGCAGAATTATACAAGTTTCCCTTCTGAGAAGTAATCTCTCCCTATCTCCCCCTCTCCTTGGGGCCTCCACTTTTTCCAACACTGCAAACCTTAAACCATGACTCTCCCCCCCATGTGCCTCCTTCATGTGGGAGACAAGCCTGGTACAACTCTTGCCGGCCTTGACCACGCTAATGTGTTCCCCAAAGCGTTTCTTCACTGGTCGAGTTGTTTGCCCTATGTAATATCTCTTACATGGGCAAAACAACACGTAGACCACATGATCCGTTTGGCAAGTGTAAAGTCCCCTAGCTTGGAACTCAATTCCTCCTACATTAATAATTCTCTGTGTGATCATCTTGGGGCAATACTTGCAATAACCACACCTAAAATTACCCTTGGTGGCACATCGGTCCAACCAGGTAGATTGTCTAGGGGACACAAACTCGCTTTTTGTCAGGAGGTTGCCTAGGGTCGGAGCCCTTCTAAATACCACCCTTGGCGGCTGTTCAACCCTCCCCATCATTTCGGGGTCCTGCTGTATCATGCCACAGTGGTTAAAGATGCTTTCCCTGATTTTAGTGGCCATCGGGCTGTAATCAAATGTAAATACCATCTTATCCTCTTTCTTGCTTTGCACCTTTCTACTCTCCAAAAGGGTTGCTCTGTCTTTCTCAGCGGCCTGGCCTCTCGCCTTAATCAACAACTGTGGATCATAACCCCTTTTAATAAACCTGGCCGTCAGCTCTGATGCTTGTTGATCGAAAGTCGACTGCAACTGATTGTTCCTCCTCAGACGTAAATATTGTCCATATGGGATCGCCTCCACCACATGTCTGGGATGGAAGCTTCGTGCGTGGAGGACTGAATTTGTCGCAGTCGGCTTACGGTAGCCCTCACTGATTATTCTATCACCATCTACTTTGAGTCTGAGGTCGAGGAACACCACTTCTTCCCCAATCATTTCGGAAGTGAACTGCATGTTGATTTGATTATCATTGAGATAATTTAGAAATCCCTCGAACTCAAGTAGGGTGCCAGACCACACCACCAGGACGTCGTCCACGTACCTGAAGGACACCCTGGAGGTTTTGCGAGATGTGGGGCGTGCCACCTGGGTCCCCGGGGACAGACTGGCCACCATCGACGTGGTCAGTCTGTACAGCAGGATTCCCCAAGACCTGGGGGTACAGGCCGTCAAGAAATTTTTGCAACGTACCAATAAAGATTAGGATTTCATTGAATTTATTTGTGAATGTTTGCACTATGTGTTAACGCACAATGCCTTTATGTTTGACGGTCGGTGGTACCAACAGGTGGCGGGGACAGCTATGGGGACCCCGGTGGCATGCTCCTTTGCGAACCTCTTTTTGGGGGCGTGGGAAGAGTCGGCTGTGCACTCGGACTCTAACCCGTTCCGGGGACACATCAGACGGTGGTCCAGGTACGTGGACGACGTCCTGGTGGTGTGGTCTGGCACCCTACTTGAGTTCGAGGGATTTCTAAATTATCTCAATGATAATCAAATCAACATGCAGTTCACTTCCGAAATGATTGGGGAAGAAGTGGTGTTCCTCTACCTCAGACTCAAAGTAGATGGTGATAGAATAATCAGTGAGGGCTACCGTAAGCCGACTGCGACAAATTCAGTCCTCCACGCACGAAGCTTCCATCCCAGACATGTGGTGGAGGCGATCCCATATGGACAATATTTACGTCTGAGGAGGAACAATCAGTTGCAGTCGACTTTCGATCAACAAGCATCAGAGCTGACGGCCAGGTTTATTAAAAGGGGTTATGATCCACAGTTGTTGATTAAGGCGAGAGGCCAGGCCGCTGAGAAAGACAGAGCAACCCTTTTGGAGAGTAGAAAGGTGCAAAGCAAGAAAGAGGATAAGATGGTATTTACATTTGATTACAGCCCGATGGCCACTAAAATCAGGGAAAGCATCTTTAACCACTGGGGCATGATACAGCAGGACCCCGAAATGATGGGGAGGGTTGAACAGCCGCCAAGGGTGGTATTTAGAAGGGCTCCGACCCTAGGCAACCTCCTGACAAAAAGCGAGTTTGTGTCCCCTAGACAATCTACCTGGTTGGACCGATGTGCCACCAAGGGTAATTTTAGGTGTGGTTATTGCAAGTATTGCCCCAAGATGATCACACAGAGAATTATTAATGTAGGAGGAATTGAGTTCCAAGCTAGGGGACTTTACACTTGCCAAACGGATCATGTGGTCTACGTGTTGTTTTGCCCATGTAAGAGATATTACATAGGGCAAACAACTCGACCAGTGAAGAAACGCTTTGGGGAACACATTAGCGTGGTCAAGGCCGGCAAGAGTTGTACCAGGCTTGTCTCCCACATGAAGGAGGCTCATGGGGGGGAGAGTCATGGTTTAAGGTTTGCAGTGTTGGAAAAAGTGGAGGCCCCAAGGAGAGGGGGAGATAGGGAGAGATTACTTCTCAGAAGGGAAACTTGTATAATTCTGCGTACGGAGGCCATGGGTCCGGCTGGTCTTAATGACAAGATTGAATTGGCATGCATGCTAGACCCCTAATTGAAGTTTCCCCTATACGTCCTAGGGATGAGGGAAATGGTATAAAATAGGGGGTAGGGTAGAAAATAAATGTATTAATGGGATATCAATTTCGTGTTCTGTATGTGAACAGGTCTTAATGATGGTGGTGCTTTGGATTTGGATTTGTGCCCCTGTTAGATCCCCTACCCCTGGCGTATGCGTGTGTATGAGTGTATACACATCGCATATATTTATGTGCAATCTTTGGTTAGATGCCCTTACCATCCTGCCATGATAGGTTTTTAATTTATAAGTGTATCTAGGGTATGTACTGTAGCTTAAGAGTTATTGTGAACTGTAACTGGGTCTTATTTCCCCAGGTCTTACGTGTTTTTAAATGAGGCTTCTTTTAACTCACTATTGTGATCACTTAGCCACTCAACACGGAATTCCAGGAGGGATGCGGAATCGCACGCGCGGCATTCGACCGTGTGTTAAGAATGTTTTACACTGGTTGGGCACGTTTACCAGATTTTTGGACACTCTGATAAAATGTATACAGAGCAAATACGTTGCTATGTACTAGGTGGAGCTGGCGACGATTGTCGCTAACCATTGGTAGGCAATGTGTAGGCGGGGATTCCCAGCACCTTTGCCGCTCCCCTCTCGCAACGAACTATGGGTAATGTAGTCCAGCCGGCCAGATGCTGCGCGCCCGTGCTTTTTCCGCAATCCCTCCCTTTGACCTCTCCAAACACAGGCGGGCGTGACACCCGGAAAGGGCGGGGCTATCTCCCGCATATACCGGATGTTTTCAGCCCGCCTCAGCAATAGGAGCGCAGCGTGACCAAGCGTCTAGTAGACGCGAAACGGCCGTCGCAAGCCCCGACTGACACCTGGCACCCCCACCTCCAACTCACCACCACCAGCACATTGATGTTTAGCTGACAGCTCCAATGGTATGTGACCTGTTATAACCAATAAACACCGCCACGCATTTAAAGACGGATGGTGCCCGGATGTTTCCTTCTTTCTCTCCTTGATTCATAGTTAACTCTGTGTGTGCCTGCTTGTGTAACTTCTTATCTCTGTAGTAGAGAATTGCTGCAAAGATCTTGTTTTTAAAGACTGAAAGAGTAACTAAAGCTGGCCATACACTAGGCCGAATACCCGCCGATCGACAGCAGATTCGATGACTGGGATTGAATCTGCTGTCAAATCGTTCATGCTAAATGCTAAATTTCGATCGATTTCATCCCGAAATAGATCGGTCCTGTCGATCACTCCGTGCGGGAAATTACCGTTGATCGCTCGCGGGTAGGGAGCGCATCCCTAGCAGCGTATGATTGACGCAGGTATACATTACCTGAAGCTTGCTCCCGCCATCTTCTCCGCATCACCTCCCGGCTCCCGCCATCTTCTCCGCATCACCTCCGCATCCGGCATCCGTGTATAACTTCCTGTGTCACTGCAGTGACAGCGGAAGTACAAATAGAGGGCGCTCTATTTGAACTTCCGCTGTCACTGGAGTGACAGAAAGTTATACGCGGATGCCGTGATGTGGAGAAGATACCCGGGACCAGGCTTCAGGTAATGTATGCCCGGGGGGGGGGGGGGAGGGGCGACAGCGGCAGCTCAGCAGATGGTGAATCGGTTTCAGGCTGAAATCCATTCACAATCTGTTTGCAGTAAGGGCAGCCATACGATCCCTCTCTGATCAGATTCGATTCGAGAGGGATCTATCTGTTGGTCGAATTTGATGGCAAATCGACCAGTGTATGGCTACCTTAAAGGACTACATGAACAGAGGCAATAAATCTTTATGGGGCCCTTTTGACCTCCTGGGGGCCCAAAAGCAATTGATTAGTTTGCCTGGTTGAAGATCCGGCTCGGGGACAGACCACAAGGCTATGAAAGCCCATCATAGTATCCAAATAATAACAGTATAAAATGGATTATGGTTATTATTTTTTATTATTATAATGGAGTATTTATATAGCGTCAACATCTTCCACAGCGCTGTACAGAGGTCAGAGGATATGGTCTTGTCACTTAACTGTCCCTCAGAGGGGCTCACAATCGAATTCTTACCATAGTCATATGTACATGTATGTAACATGTAGTGCAGTGTTACCCAACCCTGTCCTCAAGGCCCACCAACAGTACATGTTTTGCAGAAAACCACAAACATGCACAGGTGAGGTAATTAGTGTCTCAGCAGAGCTGATTAACCACCTTTGTGGATTTCCACAAAACATGCACTGTTGATGGGCCTTGAGGACAGGGTTGGGGAACACTGATGTAGTGTATGTATTGAAGTCTAGGGCCAATTTTAGGGGGAAGCCAATTAACTTACCTTTATGTCTTTGGCGTGTTGGAGGAAACCAGGGTGCTCAGAGGAAACCCATGCAGACACATGGAGAACATACAAACTCTGTGCAGATAGTGCTGGGATTTGAACCAGGAACCCAGCAGTGCAAAGCATGATGAGCACTAACCACTGTGCCACCGTGTTGAGCTTAAATATTAGGGATGGGACGAATCCACAATTTCTTCGAATCCGAATCCGGATCCGAATCTAAAAAGGTTCTCGAATATCTCGAACCTTTCGAATCCCGAATCTAACGAATCCTGCACATAAAAATTGTGCGATCCGTGGTATAGTTGCCCGCAGTATAGGTACCCAGGCATAGGTAGCGAGGTAAAGGTGCCTTCAGTATAGCTAGCTAGGTATGGGTGCCTTCAATATTGGTAGCTTTCAGTATAGGTAGCAAGGTATATGGGCCTTCAGTATAGGTAGCAGGGTATATGGGCCTTCAGTATAGGTAGCAGGGTATATGTGCCTTCAGTATAGGTAGCAGGGTATATGGGCCTTCGGTATAGGTAGCAGGGTATATGGGCCTTCAGTATAGGTAGCAGGGTTTATGGGCCTTCAGTATAGGTAGCAGGGTATATGGGCCTTCAGTATAGGTAGCAGGGTATAGGGGCCTTCAGTATAGGTAGCAGGGTATATGGGCCTTCAGTATAGGTAGCAGGGTATATGGGCCTTCAGTATAGGTAGCAGGGTATATGGGCCTTCAGTATAGGTAGCAGGGTATATGGGCCTTCAGTATAGGTAGCAGGGTATATGGGCCTTCAGTATAGGTAGCAGGGTATATGGGCCTTCAGTATAGGTAGCAGGGTATATGGGCCTTCAGTATAGGTAGCAGGGTATATGGGCCTTCAGTATAGGTAGCAGGGTATATGGGCCTTCAGTATCGGTAGCAAGGTACATGTGCCTTCAGTATCGGTAGCAAGGTATAGGGGCCTTCAGTATAGGTAGCACAGTACATGTGCTTTCAGTATTGGTAGGTAACTAGGTATAGGGGCCTTCAGTATAGGTAGCAGGGTATATGTGCCTTCAGTATAGGTAGCAGGGTATATGTGCCTTCAGTATAGGTAGGTAGCTAGGTATAGGGGCCTTCAATATAGGTAGTAAGGTACATGTGCCTTCAGTGTAGGTAGGTAGGTAGGTAGGTAGGTAAAGGGACCTTCAGTATAGGTAGCAGGGTATAGGGCCTTAAGTATAGGTAGGTATGTAGGTAGGTAGGTATAGGGGCCTTTAGGTAGGTAGGTAGGTAAAGGGACCTTCAGTATCGGTAGCAGGGTATAGGGCCTTAAGTATAGGTAAGTATGTAGGTAGGCAGGTATAGGTGCCTTTAGGTAGGTAGGTACGTATAGGGGGCCTGTAGGTAGGTAGGTAGGTATTGAGGCCTGTAGGTAGGTATAGTGGCCTGTAGGTAGGTATAGGGGCCTTTAGGTAGGTAGGTAGGTATAGGGGCCTTTAGGTAGGTAGGTAGGTACGTATAGGGGGCCTTTAGGTAGGTATAGGGGGCCTTTAGGTAGGTGGGTATAGCTTACATTTAATTTTGCACAGTGGGAGATATGGCAGCGCTTTCAAACAGACCTCATACCTGAATGGTTTAACTGCAATGGTGAGCAGAGCTCCAGAAACTGGACTATATTACACACCCAGCATACACTGCAGGCAAAGAGAGGGAGGGGGAATTAGTGATTAAGCTGCATCAGTGGGCAGAGCTCCAGAACCTTGTCTATATTACACACCCTGCATCACTATAGACCAAGGGGGGGTGTTAGCTTCAGTGATAATTAGTGCACAAATTATGACCTAATAGACTTCCCCACGGCGGTGACGTACCCCCTGCAGTGTATGCTGGGTGTGTAATATAGTCCAGTTTCTGGAGCTCTGCTCACCATTGCAGTTAAACCATTCAGGTATGAGGTCTGTTTGAAAGCGCTGCCATATCTCCCACTGTGCAAAATTAAATGTAAGTATACTAGTGACTAGCTGCCTTCACTGTTTTAAATTCACTCTCAAATTTTTAGATTAGAGTTTAGCACATAATTTTGCATCTGTTTTGCATTAGAGGCATGTATTCAGCCCTAGGGGGCTCTGCATTGCCGCTGATGGCTTACAATTCAGGTGCATCCTTGAGCGCTTATCATTTGTCTGTTTTGCTTGTCTTATGAAAGGTGGGTAAAGCGGCCTGTAGGTAGGTAGGTAGGTAGGTAGGTAGGTATAGCAGCCTGTAGCTAGGTAAGGATAGTGACCGGTAGGTAGGTAGGTATAGTGGCCTGTAGGTAGGTAGGTATAGCAGCCTGTAGGTAGGTAGGTAGGTATAGCAGCCTGTAGGTAGGTAAGGATAGTGGCCGGTAGGTAGGTAGGTAGGTATAGTGGCCTGTAGGTAGGTATAGTTGCCTGTAGGTAGGTATAGTGTCCGGTAGGTAGGTAGGTATAGGTGCCTTTAGGTAGGTGGGTATGTATAGGGGGCCTGTAGGTAGGTAGGTATTGAGGCCTGTAGGTAGGTATAGTGGCCTGTAGGTAGGTAGGTATAGGGGCCATTAGGTAGGTAGGTAGGTATAGGGGCCTTTAGGTAGTTAGGTATAGGGGCCTTTAGGTAGGTATAGGGGCCTTTAGGTAGGTATAGGGGCCTTTAGGTAGGCAGGTAGATGCGTATAGGGGGCCTTTAGGTAGGTAGGTATAGCGGCCTGTAGGTAGGTAGGGATAGTGTTAGGTCGGTAGGTAGGTAGGTAGGTAGGTAGATAGAACCCCCCTCCCCCGCCAACCCCCCCACGGCCCCCTCCGTCCCCCGTGCCTCCTCCACTCACCCCTGCATAAGAATCTACTCACCTTTTCCGTGGAGCGCAGAGCGGCAGACCTCTTCGTTACTTCCCTGTTCCCTCTAGTGGCCGGACCGGCTCTTACTAATGACGTCATTGTAAGAGCCGGTCACTAGGGGGAACCAGGAAGTCGGCGAGAGGTCTGCCGCTCTGCGCTCCGCTATGGATAGGTGAGTGGATGCGGGCAGGGGGGGCGAACGGAGGAGGCGCGGGGTGGTCGGAGGAGGACGAGTGCGAGCGGCGGATGCGCGGCGATGCGGCGTCCGGATTCGGCGGATTCGTATAGTGGAAAATGGCGTCGGGATTCGAATCCACGAATCTCGAATATTTCCTAATATTCGAGGGATTCGTGGATTCGCCGGATTCGTCGTCCCACCCCTATTAAATATTCACCGAAGTCATTTTCGCATTGAGAATGCCATTTTTAATTTAAAAAAAAAATAAAAAATATTCTCACTGAATCCGCAAACGTTTGCTGTTTTTTCTCAGAAGTTGCAAAATGATTTTCAAATTTAAAAATTTGTTGGATATTGGTATGAGCGCTCATCAGTGATCAGTGTCAGACTGGGAGGGGGAAGAACTGTGGAAATCTACCTGCTGGCCAAGCAGTAGAAACCATATGTTATCAGTCCCAATAGAAACCTGTAGCAAGTCTTCACTGTGAGCAACAACACCTGATAACTGCTGCTTGGCCAGCAAGTGGATTTCCTCAGCTTTCCCACCTCCCAGTCCAACACTGTCAGCGATAATAATAAGCTATCAAATCCATGCAAACTGGGCACAGCTACGTTCAAACTGCATAATGTTAGTAAAATAAGGATTTAAAGAGACTCCGTAACAAAAATTGCATCCTGTTTTTTATCATCCTACAAGTTCCAAAAGCTATTCTAATGTGTTCTGGCTAACTGCAGCACTTTATACTATGACTGTCTCTGTAATAAATCAATGTATCTTTCCCCTGTCAGACTTGTCGGCCTGTGTCTGGAAGGCTGCCAAGTTCTTCAGTGTTGTGGTTCTGCTATGAACTCACCCTTCCTGGCCCCTCTATGCACACTGCCTGTGTGTTATTTAGATAAGAGAGAAGAGAGAAGCTGCTCTAATCAGCTGGATAAATCGTCCTCTGAGCTGGCTGGGCTTTCACATACTGAGGAATTACAAACAAGGGCAAAGCTGTTTGCAGGAAGAAAAGAGCAGCCTGAAACTTCAGTGCATGGGGGAAAGAAACACACAAATGATCTGATCTCTTGAGATTCAAAAGGAATGCTGTATACAGTCTGCTTATGTATGGATGTATTTTCTATGTGTGGACGTACTGTACATCAACCTACTTCCTGTTTTGGTGGCCATTTTGTTTGTTTACAAACAAACTTTTAAAAACTGTTTTTAACCACTTTTAATGCGGCGGGGAGCGGCGAAATTGTGACAGAGGGTATTAGGAGATGTCCCCTAACGCACTGGTATGTTTACTTTTGAGCGATTTTAACAATACAGATTCTCTTTAAAGGGAACCTGAGACAGGGTGGGGGGAAAATTCATACATACCTGGAGGAAGCCCCCTTCAGACCTATGGCTCCCTCACTGTCCTCCCGGGCCACCTCACCCCACCATAAGGGTCCTCTGAAGTTTCTCCAGTTGGGGTGCACTGCACATGTTTGTATCGGCCACACACACGCTCCCACGCAGAACGCTCCTAGTGATGGGAGAGCAATGGTGGCAAATGCGGAGCTGAACTCTGCATGTGCCGACTGGCCCCGATTTGAGAAACTTCAGAGAGTCCTAGTGGTGGATTGAGGCGGCCCGGGAAGAAGGGGGCTGAAAGCTCCAGGTATGTATGAATGTTTCCCCCACCCCGTCTCAGGTAAACTTTAAAGGAGGATTTTAAGACATATTTAAATGTTTGCTCAGCAGGAAATTCTCCACTAAACACCCACAGCCAGGGCCGGCCCGCTCATGAGGCGGGGTGAAACATTTGCCTCAGGCGGCAGATCTGGGGGGGCGGCACCCGCCCGTCCATGGACGCTGGGGCCGCCCGCCGAGCTGGAGGGGTAGCGGGCAGAAAGGGGGTATTGGGCCTAGCGGCGGGGAGGGGGGTCGGACCCCCCACCCCCCTCGCCTGAGTCCCCCGATCTGCGCTCCTCCTCCAGCGTAAAGTACCAGCCAGCGTGCATATGAGAAGAGGCAACGGGCGGGGGAATCACTCACCTTCCGCGTTCCATCGCGTGCTCCACTGACGTCACTTCCGGCAACGCCGCCCACTGTATTGTAAGTGGACGGCCTTGCAGGAAGTGACGTCGGTGGAGCGCACGATGGAACGCGGAAGGTGAGTGATTCCCCCGCCCGTTGCCTCTTCTCATATGCAGGACAGGTTGGCTGGTACTTTACGCTGGAGAAGGAGCGCAGATCGGGGGACCCAGGCGAGGGAGGGGGGGGTCCGACCCCCCTCCCCGCCGCTAGGCCCAATACCCCCTTTCTGCTAGCTACCCCTCCAGCTCGGCGGCACCACCACCCGCCGCCCCCACCCACGGGGGGGGGGGGGGGAGCGATTTTTTTTCTAATTTTGCCTCAGGCGGCAAAAAGTCTAGGGCCGGCCCTGCCCACAGCCCCACCTCATACATGTTTTAGCCAACTGCATGTGTATGTGCACCTGTTGGTCTCTTAGCTGGAGTTATCAGAGAGTTTGTCAAATGCAGTGATTAAGGTGCTGTTTTAAACTGCTAGCTGCAAGGGCTGCTAAGACAAAATATAGAGTGTGCACTCTCAGAAGAATCACAAACAGTGATTACAGCCACTGGAGGAAAGCTCTCACTTGTGTGCTTGGTTGAAAAACCTGTATGGGCTATCCAGCAAACTCGCTTAGTCCCACTTAGTGATGAGCACGAATTTCGCATAGTCATAATTTTAACGCTAAATTCTGTAAAAATGTGTAATACATTTTGATGTAAAAGTAATCCATTCATAATTTTGCTACATTTTTGTAACGATTGGTGTCAACACGCAGAGAGAATCTGATTATTGGTGAACTGCAGATTCACCAGTAATGCAGATATACACCAGACTATGAATGATCTGCAGAATCACTAATAATCCAGGTATGACTAACCTCTGGACACCTGAGTGATGTGAGTGTTTGGTGTAACAGTAACACTTTGAGTGAGAACCACCAGAGGAACTGGAGGTAGGAAGATGAAGGGAATTCACCCTTGACTGTGGGTGAATCCCTATAAGCCCAATGACTCCCTAGGAGAGGGGCCTGGGTTAGGTTGCAGGAAGCCCTGCTGCTAAGTGAACCAACTTGCCCTACTGGATGAGAGATCCTGGCTCTCTACACCCTAGTGGCGGGCTAAAGTAATAAAGATACACAGTGCTAGACTTGGGTGTGGATAAAGTAGTTACAGCACACTGGAACTAGCATACATGACATAACATAGAGACAGTTTCCTAAGCTTGGGTGTGAGGTCCGTAGTCACAACACCCTGGAACTAGTCTATAGCATAACATAGCATTGAGACAGTTTCCTAAGCTTGGGTGTGAGGTCCGTAGTCGCAACACCCTGGAACTGGTCTAAAGCATAACATAGAACTGACACAGTATCCTAGTCTTGGGTGTGAGGTCCGTAGTCACAACACCCTGGAACTGGTCTAAAACATAACATACAATGCGAGAATAATCTAGCTCAGTGTGAATTCCCAGGTCCTCCTGGTTCTAACACACTGTGGGATCTGACTGAGGTCTGTGTGCTAACACATAAAGCATTTGCAATGGCAGACAACCAGCAACTGACAAGCAAGCAGAATATATAGTTGCAGGACTCAACCAATCATGCGTCCAGCAGGAATCAGCTGATCGTCCTGATCAGCTGACACTTCCCCTGCTGGTATAAAGGTCCTGACTTCTGGCCCGCGCATAGCTCTCCATCCATCTATGTGGACTAACAGACCCAGCCACTTTGGATGCGGTAACAGCCGCTTTGCTGTTAGAACATGCGGCGGCTTTTCTGCGTTCTGCCACACTACCAGACGCATGCCTACGCGTGCCAACCGCCGTGTTGGACGCGGAAACAGCCGTTTTGTTGTTAGAACATGCGGCGGTTTTTCCGCATTCTGCCACACTACCAGATGCATGCCTACGCGTGCAAACCACCACTTTGGATGCGGAATCAGCCGCCTTGCTTTCAGCACACGTGGCGGCTTTTCCGCGTTTTCTCACAGTACCCCCCCCCCTCCCCCCTGAGGAGTGGACTCCAGACATCTCCTTCCTGGCTTTCCAGGATGTAGGTTAGAGAATCCCCTTTTTACCTCATACTCAGGCTGGTCATCAATCAACACAGGGTGGGAGGGAGTGGAATCCACATGCACTGCTGGCTTGAGCAGGGACACCTGAAATGATTTCTTGTCAGCCTGTTTTTTCGGTGATAGAAAGATTTTGGGCCCAAAACCCCTGTCTAAAGCGTCTGCTTTGGGGCTTTTGCTATCTGATTCATGCATGAGAGGTAACCGTGAGGAACAGGATCTGTTAGAAATATCTGTACACTGTCCTGCCTTTCCTGCGACCTGTATCTTGGTATTATCCGCCTCACCCCTCTTCAAACACTGCTCCTGACAATGGGCTGACCAGTTCAGTAGCTGTCCTGAAGCCCAGTCAATCAGCGGTGAGTGAAGCTGTAACCAGGGCATACCGAGAACAACAGAAGAGCCTTTCATCGGCAGGACTAGGAACTGTAAACTCTCTTCATGCAATGCCCCTAAACCACACGACAATAGGGGGGTTTGGGAAAGAAACTGGGCACTGCGCAATGGAGAGTCATCCACTGCAGTGACCGAAATCTGCCGGTCGGGGGTGGATAACGGTATCCCCAAACTTTTAGCAAAATCGTAATCTATGAGGTTCGCTACTGAACCCGAGTCCACCATGGCTTCTGCGGACTTGGTCCGATATTCCCACGTAACCGAACAAGGAAGGATCAGCTGACCATCGTTCAGAGATGAACCCTGCTCACCTATGGTATTGACTAATCCCAGGTGGTAGCATTTGTCTGGTCTAGTGGACCCATATAAAGCGTTCTTTCTTGGGCTCCTGTGATTCCTCTTCCCCAGACTCAGCTTTGTGTACCCAATTTGCATAGGTTCGCCTGGGGGTGAGGGAGACAGAGAAGAGTCGTGTAAGATAGACCTTCTGGCCACTCTGCCACGAACCTGTCTCTGGTGGCGCAAACGGCGATCTATCTGTATCGCCAAAGAAATTGCCTCATCCAATGATTCGGGCTCAGGATGACCTATCATTACCTCATGAATAGTATCTGACAATTCGGCCAAAAAACAGTCTAGGAGGGCGAATGCATCCCATCTAGCCGAGACTGCCCACCTCCTGAACTCCGCAGCATAATTCTCCACCGGACCTTTGCCTTGACGTAGAAGCTTAAGCTTCCGTTCAGAAGTCGAGGCAATGTCCGGGTCATCGTAAATCATAGCCTTAAAAATTTCCTCGACAGAGGTCAGGGCTTGATGCCCAACGGGAAGACCATACGCCCAGGTCTGGGAATCCCCTGACAACAGAGTCTTAATTAATGTAAATCTCTGTGCCACGGTTCCAGACGAGTTAGGCCTTAACTCAAAGTATGATAACACTCTATTTCTAAAGTTCCGAAAGTCAGATCTGTCGCCACAAAACTTTTCAGGTACAGGCATACGTATGTCTGTGCTAAGAGGAGATCGTACTGATTGAAGTACCTGAATAGTCCCAAATATCTGACATATCTGGGTCTGTTGGTTCAAAACTGCCGCGGAAAGTTGGTTTACCGCGGTGGTCAGGACTTCAACATGGCTATACAGTGCGTCCATTTGGGTTCGGTCTGCCATTCTGTAACGATTGGTGTCAACACGCAGAGAGAATCTGATTACTGGTGAACTGCAGATTCACCAGTAATGCAGATATACACCAGACTATGAATGATCTGCAGAATCACTAATAATCCAGGTATGACTAACCTCTGGACACCTGAGTGATGTGAGTGTTTGGTGTAACAGTAACACTTTGAGTGAGAACCACCAGAGGAACTGGAGGTAGGAAGATGAAGGGAATTCACCCTTGACTGTGGGTGAATCCCTATAAGCCCAATGGCTCCCTAGAAGAGGGGCCTGGGTTAGGTTGCAGGAAGCCCTGCTGCTAAGTGAACCAACTTGCCCTACTGGATGAGATATCCTGGCTCTCTACACCCTAGTGGCGGGCTAAAGTAATAAAGATACACAGTGCTAGTCTTGGGTGTGAGGAAAGTAGTTACAGCACCCTGGAACTAGCATACATGACATAACATAGAGACAGTTTCCTAAGCTTGGGTGTGAGGTCCGTAGTCACAACACCCTGGAACTAGTCTATAGCATAACACAGCATTGAGACAGTTTCCTAAGCTTGGGTGTGAGGTCCGTAGTCACAACACCCTGGAACTGGTCTAAAGCATAACGTAGAACTGACACAGTATCCTAGTCTTAGGTGTGAGGTCCGTAGTCACAACACACTGGAACTGGTCTTAAGCATAACATACAATGCGAGAATCGTCCTGATCAGCTGACACTTCCCCTGCTGGTATAAAGGTCCTGACTTCTGACCTGCGCGTAGCACTCCATCCATCTATGTGGACTAACAGACCCAGCCACTTTGGACGCGGGAACAGCGCTTTGCTGTTAGAACATGCGGCGGCTTTTCCGCGTTCTGCCACACTACCAGACGCGTGCCTACGCGTGCAAACCACTGCATTGGACGCGGAATCAGCCGGCTTGCTTTCAGCACACGTGGCGGCTTTTCCGCGTTTTCTCACAATTTTGTGTAATTTTGTGCCGACTTTAATAGCAAAGTCTCCAAACAAGCTATCATCACCACAATTGCCACGTATGCTAAGGGGAATACAAGGCAAAAAAAATAATAATAATTTTTCAAAAAAGACCTTGTAGTTTTTGGGAAAATTGAATGCAAAATGCAAAGGAAACATTGTTTTTAAACCGCAATTTTTCTGAGTTTAAAAACCATTTTTCCTTGAATTTTTAAAAACGATTTTCTCAAAACTACAAAGTCTTTTGGGAAAAACTCTTTTTTTGACTTGTTCCCAGTATTTTCCTTAACATGTGTAGCAATTTTGGTGTCAGTAGCACGTATGAGACTCTTGTTATTTATTGCTAAATTTGACACAAAATTACGCAAACATTTACGCAAAATTCCGAATGTGTATATGAAATCACTTGAATTTACAAATCGAAATTACTTATAGGCTTAATTGCAAAAAATTACGCAAAATTTTGCATTATTGTAATTAGCGTATTACGATCATCACTATGACTTCCACTAAGATGGAGACTTGGATCAGCGGCTCGTGGTGGTGAGCTGAGCAAGGTCCTCCTTCTAGCTTGGGTTGGTGGTCCTTGTGCAGCTCCAGCTAATCCACCCCGCACCTGGACTACAGACCCAGGCAGGAAGGAGGACCTTACTCAGTTCACCACCACGAGCCATTGGATCCTGGCACCAAAGAGCTACTGGATGCTACTGGATGCTCCCATGCCCATTCTCATTGACGCCTGTAAGTACACTGATCAGTGAATGGGAGCACAGTTCCTATTCACCTATCAAAGTGTCTGTGATCAGTGATCACCAGCATCAATAAGATGCCAGTGGTAATTGACAAAAGTTGACAGGAAGTAAAGCACGTATGCAGTACACAGTACACAGGAGGAATAAAGTGTGTGTGTGTGTGGGGGGGGGGGGGGGCAATTAGTGGCCAAATAATAACATTGCACCACTATACATCACAAAAAATTTAAATACATAAAATACCCCATTAATTAACCCCCCCTTTTAACAAAATAAAACAGCTTTATTAAATAAAAAATTTAAAGAGGCATTTAAAAAAAAAAAAAAAAAAGGTTACCTTAGAGCAGTGTTTCTCTTTCTCAAACCTGTCCTCATAACTCCCCAACAGGGCATGTTTTGCAGTCAGCCTCACCTATGCACAGGTGGGGTAATTAGTGTCTCAGCTAGGTGGATTCCATGTAGCCGAGACACTAATTACCCCACCTGGGCATAGGTGAGGTTGCCTGCAAAACATGTACCGTTGGGGTGCCACAAGGTCAGGTTTTGGAAACACTGCATTAGGGACTTAACTTTTGTGCTATGTATGTCAGGAAGGTATATTACTGTTATTTTTGCAAATGAAGGCTTGTAGTTAGTGAGGGATGCAAAACTGAAAAAATACACCTTTATTTCCAAATAAAATATTGTCGCCATACATTGTGATAGGGACAAAATTGAAACAGTGTAATAACCAAGTGAAATGGATTATTGAAATATGTGGGTTTTAATTACAGTGGCATGTATTATTTTAAAACTATAATGCTGAAAACTGAGAAATAATGATTTTTTTTTCCATTTTTTTCCTTATTATTCTCATTAAAATGCATTTAGAATAAAGTAATTCCTAGCAAAATGCACCACCTAAAGACAGCCGAATTGGTGACAAAAAACAAGCTATATATCATTTTGTTGTTATAAGTAGTGATAAAGTTATTGGTGAAAGAAAGAGAGGAGTGCTGCAATGTGAAAATTGCTCAGGTCTATAAGGGAAAAAAACCCTCAGGGTAGGAACACACTAGGCATAATCGCATATGCGTTTTCCAATATATGCTATGTAAACCGCATATGCTATTCTGCCTAGTGTATTGCTATCCTTGGTGAAGTAGTTAAAGTCTAAACTAGGCCTGTAGGCCTTTTGGCTACATATGGCAGAACAAGCAAGTAAAAACACCAATACAGTACGTCTTGCTGAAGGACACTTCATGATGTACATATATCAATTTATAATAAAAACAAATCTTTTAGAATTTTTTTTTAGTATCATCATTATCTAGAATACTGCTCTAGGCCAGCCTTACTATAGTAAGGTCAACAATGTGAGTTCAGTTGTCACTTCTCTCTCCCTTGAAGCCCAAATGTTTGCAAACACGGGAAATGCAGCCATCACATCCCCATTGCTGTTGACTGCCACACCATGTTCTGTTCTCTACCTTCTAATCACACTGTGGGATAGAGAAGCCTCCGGCCATATGTCTAGCAGTACATGAAGCTGTCAAAGATGCACCTCTACTTGTTACTTCCCTCACCTTACCAGGAAGTGCGGCTGCAGTTCCCACAACAAAGCTATAACAGAAAAAAAGGCCACATCATTATTACAGTTCCATGTGTAATCTCGAAAGTTTTATTCTCCGTCTTCTCGTTCCTTTTCCTCCCCCTGTGAAGACGTGTTTGTCATAAGTGTGTGTTCATACTATGCATACTCCTTCACATACACAAGCAGGAAATGCCAAAAGTGACAAGCGGTGATAGGTAACCCACAGTACATGTCATTATTCTTTTCATCCAACACCAATTTGCCTGGTTCCTCGAAAAGCAATAACGAGCTGTACCAGAAGACCTCTTGTTAAGAGGAACTTTCATTAACACTCAAACAAGGGCCACAAGTAAAGCAGCTGTATTCTTGGGATTTCAATGGCCTGTCAGACAGTAGATAATTAGGGAATGGTGCCAGGTATGATTAATCAGGACTGGTTAGGGAACGATAAGGACTTCTCCACTTCAAACTCCTCAGCAGAGCACGACACAAGCAAATATTATAGCGAGTGCAAAAGGTGAACAATGCAGAGCAGAGGGAAAGCAGAAAAAAAAATGGATCGACGTGAAAGCAAAGAGACTTAAAATGTTTAATGAGCACAAAAAGATGGGAAAATACTGTAACTAACTTCTCTGTAGGTATCTTGACAAACCGAGATGGATCTAATTTTAAGCATCTAAAAAAAGAAGAGTCAGACCTGGCATATTAAATCGAAAGGATTCAGGTCTAACCTAGAACGCCAACACCTTCAGGTTTCCTTGTAAGTTATAATTGAGGGATTGAACTGGAATAGTGATATAGTTATAAGTGTTCACATTTAACATGAGTCTATCTCAAAGACAAGGTTTTTTGTTTTTTGGGGTTTTTGAGGGTTTTTTTGCACAGTATTGCTGTATTTTTTGGACTATAAGACACTCCAAAAGTGAAGGAAAAAAGTCACTGCATCTCATAGTCCAAGTACCTGACTTGAAAACGCCTGCTGCCAATATGAACCTCCAACCCACCACGATGTTGGAGACTCCCAGTACTGTGCCCATGCAGAGAAGGACACAGGGGGACAAAAGGAGGACACAGGGGGACACAAAGGGGCATAGAGGAGGACACAAGGGGGGCATAAAGGGGCATAGAGAAGGACATGAGGACAGAGGCGGACACATGGAGACACAGGAGGACACACAGGGGACAGAGGAGGACATGGGGCGACACAAGAGGTACAATGGGGCATGAGGTACAAAGGGGGCATCATCCACAAGATGCCCCTTCACCATAGATGCACCAGGTTTAGTATATATTTTTTCACCTGGCTTTTGTCCTCTAAAACTAGGTGCATCTTATGGTCAGGGGCGTCTTATAGTCCGAAAAATACAGTAATCATATTAATAACAGTATGTTACAGATGAATGCCTAACAGGATATTAGAAATGAAGTAAAAAAATAATGGAAAAAAAAGTCTAATTACATACATTTAAAAATCATTACATTTTTACATACAGTACACATACCAAAGCAGGTCATGATGACCAGGCATACATGAAAAAGAGGCGCCAGGATATTTGGGCGCTGGGAAGTAGTAATAGTAGAATATCATTACTGATATTCTATTATTTTACAATGATAAATGTTATAAATATTTTACTACAGCTAAAAATAACCCTACTCTCACACAGAACTCTCCCCCCTCCATTGCATTACTCTAACCACCTCCCCCTGCTGATGACCACGCTACCCACCCATCCCTGACGCCTAACCTTACAAAACCCCTTCCTGACACCTAACCTTAAACATCCCCCCACCACAAACCCCCTTCCTGGTGCCTAATTTAATTCTGGAAACGCCACAAAGTACTGGGACATGGACAGCTTCTGCCCAAGGTGGCAGTTGGGCACAAGAGAGGGATTGCTTCATATGGTATAGGCAGCTGTAAATGGAAAAGGGAGGCCGTACTGTACATGATTTTTGCATGGTCGGAGTGGGATACACGTCAAAAGTACCTGGTAAAAATCTGAATTTGACGCACAGCAGCGTTTTAAGGGCAGAAATCATATTGCATGCTAAATTGGAGGCCTAAAGTGCTTTAAAACATCTTGCATGTGTAGACATCAATCAGGTAGTGTAATTAGTGTACCGCTTCACACTGACAGACCAAACTCACTGTGTAATGCACCGCAAACAGCTGTTTGTGTAGTGGCCATGCTGGACTTGTGCACACTATGGCCAGAGTGCAGACTATAGCGGTTTTCAAGCCCATATGGCCGCCGGGCTGTGGTGGCTCAATGACAGAACAACAGTGACTGCCCAGCTGATCAAATTTGGTCTGTCCACAATGAAGCATCGACCTTATTATCCCCCCCCCCGAGACACTCATATAGCCGGCAGTCATTGCTTCATTGTGATACACAAGCCCCTTCACCGTAGCAAGGTAACGATCACAAAGCGGAATTTACACATGTATATGCCTTTTGTTTTGTTGTAGCTGCAGCGCAGCCAGAAAAATTATGCAGGCATGTACACACACCATAAAAATTATTATAGCGGCCGCTGCTAGCAGCAGCCTTAAACAATCAGGAATCTGCCTGGAGTCCTGGACCCTGTTGGTGGTGGCGGAGAAAGCAGTCAAGCGGCCTGCAGGCAGAGATCCTGTGTGGGGAGAGACTTAGTCTTGGGGCAGGCAGTCACACGGCGTGCAGGCAGAGATGCTGTGTGTGAGGACTGACTTAAGGTAGCCATACACTGGTCGATTTGCCATCAGATTCAAGCAACAGATAGATCCCTCTCTGATCGAATCTGATCAGAGAGAGATGGTATGACTGCCTTTACTGCAAACAGATTGTGAATCGATTTCAGCCTGAAACCGATTCACCATCTGCTGAGCTGCCGCTGTCGTCTGTCCACCCCCGCATCCGCGTATAACTTTCTGCCACTCCAGTGACAGCGGAAGTTCAAATAGAGCGCCCTCTATTTGTACTTCCGCTGTCACTGCAGTGACAGAGGAAGTTATACACGGATGCCGGATGCGGAAGGTGATCCAGAGAAGATGCCAGCCGGGAGGTGATGCGGAGAAGATGCCAGCCAGGAGCCGGGAGATGATGCGGAGAAGATGTCGGGAGCCAGCTTCAGGTAATGCAAACCTGCGTCGATCGTACGCCGCTAGCGATGAGCTCCCTACCCATGGGCGATCGATGGTAATTTCCCGCACAGAGCGATTGATGGGACCGATCTATTTCGGGACAAAATCAGTCAAAATTTAGCGTTTAGCGTGAATGATTTGACAGCAGATTCGATCCCAGTGATCGAATCTGCTGTCGATCAGCGGGTGATCGGCCTAGTGTATGGCCAGCTTTAGTCTTCGGGCAGGCCTGACCGTGCTTTACAGACCACGTGGTCAGATGGACCCTTGACCCATCGCTGTGTGCCAGAGATGACACCACTTGCCTTTCAACATCATGGTACAGTTTTGGTATCACCTTTTTTGAGAAATAATTGCAGCCTGGTATCTTCCACTGCGGTGTGTGGCTTTGCTTTTGTGTGCTGCTTTTCCTCAGGTGGTCATCCCATTGCAGTTTGTGCTTTGTCATCATGTGCCTTCGTAAGGAAGTTGTCCCTACGCGGGTCTTGGTCTTTCCACAGCTCAATTTTTGGTGGCAGAGAGTACAGATGGCATTGCTCTCATCTGAGGCAGACACACAATAAAATGTCCACACCACTGAGCCCTGGGGTGATGGCACTTTGGTGGTGGCGGCCGACTGAGTGTTAAGTGGGGTGCCAGAAGCAGAGCAGGAGGAGGAAGATATGTCATGGTTCCATGCGGAAACTGAGGAAGATGAGGTGTTCTGTGTTAAATAGCCAACTATGTCCTGACAATCTTGGGGTTTGATGGCAGGCACCTTCTGAACACTGTACTTTGGTCCAGGGCCACACAAAATCACAACAGCATGACCTCGAACAGACATGCCGGGTGGCCTGCCTCTGCCTGTTTGCCCATATTGGGGGGGATGAAGTGAAAGGTTTGCACTGACTTGACTAATACAATGTGCAGTCACACAGGTGCATTGAACAGGTATGCAGTGACTGGTATCAATACAATGTGCAGCTGTCACACACACAGATACCATGAACAAGTGCAGTGACTGGTGGTATATAACACTGCGTGCGCTCACGTAGGTAGGTGCACTGAACAGGTAGGTATGCAGTGATTGGTATTACAAATGTGCAGCTGTCCCACACACAGGTACCGTGAACAGGTGCAGTGACTGGTATATAATATTACAATGCGTGCGCTCACGTAGGTAGGTGCACTGAACAGGTAGGTATGCAGTGTTTGGTATTACAAATGTGCAGCTGTCACACACTCAGGTACTGTGAACAGGTGCAGTGACTGATGGTATATAACACTGCGTGCGCTCACGAAGATAGGTGCACTGAACAGGTAGGTATGCACACACAGGTAGTCACTGAATGTGCTGGGCCTGGCAGTGGCACAGTAGGAATTACCAAGGGGCCAAGGGCCAGCTACGACTGACTCACAGGGCTGTATATGCAACACAAGTGTCTGTGGGACACACACAAAAAAAAGATCACAAGAACAACATTAGCTCTCAAAAGAGCTGTTGAGAAGTGCTTCTTAGCAATAAGTATCAGCAAGGCGCAAGCTAAAAAGCCTAACACAAGAGCCTAACTAAGCTTTCCTTATGTCTACAGCAGGTTCTCTCCCTTCTCTAATTACTGCAGCCACACGAGTGAGTGAAAAAGCTGATGCTGCCTGCCTTTTATTAGGGGGGGGGGGGGCTCCAGGAGGGTGTGTAGCCTGATTGGCTACCCTGTGTCTGCTGCCTGTGATATAGAGGGTCAAAGTTGACTATAATGACCTAGTATAGGGGGCGGGTCGAACTCGCATGGAAAAGGGGGTTACACATTGAATGGGAAGTTGCCCAGGGCAGAGAAGGATCATCCGCCAGGCAACCTAGGCAGCTGCTTGGGGCCTAGTGCGTGTCAAAGAGTCCACCAGCCACCTTCTCTAGCCTCTCTTTACTTCAGCTTACCAAAAAGACCCCAAGGGGGCCCCAAATCTACGTCCTTGCCTAGGGCCCCATTACATCTTAATCCATCTCTGCCAGGGCTAGAAAAAAAGTATAAATCCAGCCTTGTTTGGTGCTTTTTTGGATGGAATTTTTTTTCCTTTTACTTTATATGATGAATTCTGAAAACACTTAACTGGCTTGGGGTAGAAAAAGTAAGCCAGGAGCAGTAATCCTGAGCCTGACTCGTGGTAGCCCCCACCCCCGGGAGCTCTATGCAGAGTGCAGCGTGCAGCAGGAATTTTAACTAACCCCCCCAGCCATCCAGACACCGGCATCCATTCTCCTCCCTGTCTTTGGAGGATCTGCATCCCCCTGCTGAGATTGCCCTTTGTTGTTATGATGACAGACGGCAATCCCACTACGGGGTTACAGTGCCACCTAAAGGATGGAGGGAGAATTGCAGCGCTGAATCCCAGGGAGGTGAGTCAAAGCTGGGTTGCCACGTATCTCTCTACAATGTATTGTTTTCCCCCTTATTTTAGCATCTAAAAGAATGCTAACAAATTTGCATAACATTAAGAGCCTAAAATCTGGAAATAATAGAACCACCAGGGAGGTTAAAAGATGAATTTCGGAAAATATCTTCCAGTATCCTACACAGTGAAGGTGATCCAGTTTGTACTTACCATAAAGGATGCACATCATTCCCCCTTATATTGTGCATAGTTTAAATGTTTACAGCGCACAATAACACAAAAATGTTCATAACAGGAATGGATAATAGTCTTTGACAGGTTTGCTCCATTGGCAAAGCACATCAATATAATTTAACACAAATGGTGCCGTTACATTCAAGGTCCGGAAAGGCTTGCTGTGGATTGTGCTGTGTCACGAAGGTCGTTCTTTTAGTTTGTACTGTACATTAACATTCTTTTCTCATTCCCGAAGCACATGTGGGCTTTTAAATATTTATTCATCATCTTAAGGTACAATCATTAGTGCGTGCTATCATGACAAATATGGATGGGTCATTAACACTGTTTCGTGATATCATTTTTATTGCAGAAATAGTTTCCACTATATAAGGGGAAATGTTTCAAATTATCTGGTGGTGAATACATTTAACTTAGTTATTCTTAACCCATTCGCGTTCCGTCGTTTTCACTTGAGAAATGTTCACCTCCCATTCATTAGCCTATAACTTTATCACTACTTATCACAATGAACTGATCTATATCTTGTTTTTTCCGCCACCAATTAGGCTTTCTTTGGGGGGTACATTTTGCTAAGAGCTACCTTACTGTAAATGCATTTTAAAAGGAAGAATAAGAAAAAAACGGAAAAAAATTCATTATTTCTCAGTTTTCAGCCATTATAGTTTTAAAATAATACATGCCTCCATAATTAAAACTCATGTATTGTATTTGCCTATATGTCCCGGTTATTACACCGTTCAAATTATGTCCCTATCACAATGTATGGCGACAATATTTTATTTGGAAATAAAGGTGCATTTTTTCCGTTTTGCATCTATCACTATTTACAAGTTTAAAATTAAAAAAAATATAGAAATATTTCATCTTTACATTGATATTTAAAAAGTTTAGACTCTTAGGTAAATATTTACATGTTTTTTTTTATTGTAATGTTTTATTTTTTTTTATATTAAACATTTTATTTGGGTAGTTTTGGGAGGGTGGGATGTAAACAATAGATTTATACTGTAAATGTGTGTTGATTTTTTTTTTTTTTTTTTACTTTTAGTTCTAGTATTACTTTTTGGCCACAAGATGGCGGCCATGGGTTTGTTTACATGATGTCACTCTAAGCGTAACACACGCTTAGAGCAATGCATGGGGGAGGTAACAGCCAGAAAAGGCGCAGCTTCCGAGAGAAGCTGTCGCTTTTTCAGTGGGGGAAAAGAATCAGTGATCGGGCACCATAGCCCGATTTACTGATTGCCTGGCTAACGAACCGTGGGCCAGGAGCGCGCGTGCAAGCGCGTGATCGGCCGCGGGAGCGCGCGGTAGCGTGCATGGTTCCTGGACGTAGTTTCTACGTCCAGGAACCAAAATAGGTTAAAGAGGAACTGTAACCAAGGATTGAACATCATCCCAATCAGTAGCCAACACCCTCTTTACCACAATAAATCTTAACCTTTTCTTGAATAGATCATTGGGGTGGGGGGTGTATGGCTGATATTGTGGTGAAACCCCTCCCACAGTGTGTGATGTCATGACCATGGTCCTGACAGTTTCCTTTCTGTGAACCTTGTTGCAGTGTGGGAAATTACAGTGGTTTTCACCTGCCAAGCATCCAGTATACCCCTCTGTGCATATGTATATCTATAAAAAAAAACAATAATATAGCCTATCATATTATTAGTGGGTGTGGTTATGGAGAACGGCATTTGGTGCTGTCTTTTTTTTTCATGTCTGCCAGTAGTAAAGATGATGATCAGCAGACTGATTGTGGATCAAACAATATAAACAAATTACATGGTAAATATTCATTATTTATTGATCTCTCCTCTATTCTTTAACTTCTCACTTTGAAATGTATTTATTTATTTTTTTATGTATTTATGTATTATTTATTTACTAGCCTACCTAAGCCAGTTTAAAAACGGGCTCTATGTAGAGATATAACCACAGCACCGCGGCCGGCTAGTGCACACACACGTGCCCGCCCCACGTGCACCCGCCCGCCCTGCGCGCATGCGCCTGCCACCATGCGTGCACCCGCCTGCCCGCCGTGCAATCGCACCCCGCCTCCCTGCTCCCTGGCCCTACCTCTCGTGCCAATGGCTGTCTGTACTACACGCATGCGCAGTACAAAAAAGCCACGGACAGACAGACAGGGAAAGTGGAAGACGCAGGGACAGTTAGGTTTTATTGTATATGATATGACTGAGATTCTCAGTATTATCTTTATTCTTTAAAAAAAGCAATTCCTGGAAAGCATCTATATATTTAAAAATATTTTGTCACTTGGACTGAGCAACTGCAGTTTAATAAGGTTTTTTTTAATATAAAGAAATTACTGAGACTCCTAGGGAGATGAACTAGTCCAAAACTTGACAGATCTGGAAGATTTTTCACTACCTTCCGGCAGCGACATAGGAAAAAAGAAATTTATAGTGCATTGTCTGGTAGAAGTGTACATTTATATGTATGTATTTTACATTTTACATTTTTTTTTGTGACAGTGACTAGTGGTGGGCAGGAATTACTCCTATTTGTCATGACACATTGTAATTCGCAATTACGCATCGTAATGCAAAATTTGCAGATTGCGCATACATTTTTTTGCGTAGAAATGTAATGGCTAGCTGTAAATGTGCATGCTAGTGTAATTTGCGCGTAATTGCAGATGTGACCGTTTTTACACATGCAGACCTTTTTTTTTTTTTTTTGCATTGAATATTTAAATAGTATCCCTGCATGTGCAGTATACTGGCTGAAGAAAGCAATTTAACTTTTTTTGCTTACGATCGCATTTTTCGCATTGAATATTGAATGAATAGTCCCACATGCGCAGTACACTGGCAAACTGATGCAAATATATTTACGTATTGAATGCGAATTACACATAATAATAATAATTACAATTCACAAACATAGTATGCTGTATGTAACGTAATCGCAATTACACAATGTGTAATTGCGAAAAATTACACAAATGTCAAGTGATCGTAATTGACACATTACGAGCACCACTAACGGCGACTTAACTGATTTACAGATGTTCTCAAAGGTTGGAGAGCATTGGAGAACTTATAGGTTAAGTGTACCCTCATAGGGCCTGATTCACAAAGTGGTGCTAACAGTTAGCACGCTGGTGAAAAGCCCTTTATCATGCCTAAACTCAGTTTAGGCATGATAAGTTTAGGTGTGATAAGTTTAGGCATGATAAGTTTAGATGTGATAAGTTTAGGCATGATAAGTTTAGGTGTGATAAGTTTAGGAATGATAAGTTTAAGCACCAACTGCGTTAGCACCGTAGTGCACAGCTGATCAAAAGTTTTGCGCTAGCAAAGTCTGGTGCACTTTGCATAGAGTTTAATGGCGCTGCTTTGCGTGCTGGACTTTGCACGCTATCTACACTTATCTAAACTTAGCATGCCTAAACTTATCATGCCTAAACTTATCACGCCTAAACTGGCTTTTCACCAGCGTGGTGCAATGGTTATCACGCCTAAAGTCTCTAACTGGGTTAGCACGCTTTGTGAATCAGGCCCATAGTGTTATTATCCATAAACTATGAACTGAGTGCTGCAACTGTATATACATTAATGACTCCTTGTAACTGTCAAAGCTGAATAAAGTACTTTCTGATAAAAATCCAAGGCAATTAGTGAAAGCAATCCACCTTGTCTATTGACTTTCTCGATGTGACAAAGTGAAGCAAAAGATAAAATTGTGACATCAGCAAGGCAACAAGTCAATCTATATATACCTTTTTTCTCCTTATTGGCTTTCTGAATCGCCAATTATATAACAAGAAAAATAATAAAACTAGTCCCTGTGTCAGAGTTCACCTCATCTAGACTATGGTGGTACATTTTTATTTATTAATGACATCTGTACCTTTTTTGCAATAAATATATTTAAAGTACCTGTGTGGCCTGTGTGACAGTCGGAATCCAGTAGGCAGTAGCCCCTTATTGCCAGGAGACTGGGCGTTAAAGGACAACTGAGGCCGGTTTCCCGCTGAGGATTGGCGGCACCAAACCACCAAAAACAGGCCTTTGGGGATTATCACGTTAGTATGCGGTAATCCTCTTCTGGCTAACAGCCAAACAGGAAGTGACTCTTACTTGTGGTCACTTCCTGTTTTGGAAATAAAGAAGTGCATGGAAGCGTATTGTCAAAAATATGCTTCGGGGCATGCCCGCTGCGCCGCCATCATTTTTAAAATTCATGTGTCGCCGTACACTTACATGACTTCCGTTCCACGTATTGTCGTAGAGATCACGCGGCAACATAGGTTTGTACTCACGGCATATCGCCGACTTCCGGCGCACCGCATGCAGTATGAAAGCACCCATAGGCTTTCATTGGCATAGCGGTGTGGTGCTGTAAAATTACCCACCACACCAGTGTGAAAGGACCCTGAAGTGAGAGGTATATGGAGGCTGCCATATTTATTTCCTTTTAAAGGGGTTCTTTCGCGAAAAAAGTAGGCAGTAGTGATGCTCAAATACCCCTTTTTAAAATTCGAGTTTGGTCGAATTCGAATAGTAAATTATTCGAGGTAAGTCGAATATTCGAGTCGAATAATTTTTACTATTCGATTCGACCTCGGACTTCGAGCTCACTATTCGAGTCGGTATTCGAGCTAACTATTCGAGCTGACTATTCGAATTGGCCTTAAATAGCTTCCAACACTTGTTTTGAGGGTGAATGATGCAAGAAACCTCTTTTTTTCCAAGTAACAACAGCAAGTGATTATGTGGGGATGTTCCTTTAAAAAAAATGTGGAAAGAGAAGTTGTGTCCTTAATTTTGTTCAGTAGTGTTACTGTATATACTTGTTCTTCTTCTTCTTTATCTTTCTTCTTCTTCTTCTCGATCTTCTTCTTCTATATCTTCTTCTTCTTCTTCTATATCTTCTTCTTCTTCTTCTATATTGTCTTCTTCTTCATCTTCTTCTTCTTCATCTTCTTCTTCTTCTTCTTCTTCTTCATCTTCTTCTTCTTCTTCTTCATCTTCATCTTCATCTTCATCTTCATCTTCTTCTTCTTCATCAACTTCATCTTCATCTTCTTCTTCATCTTCATCTTCATCTTCTTCTTCATCTTCATCTTCATCTTCATCTTCATCTTCATCTTCTTCTTCATCTTCATCTTCTTCTTCATCTTCTTCTTTTTCTTCTTCTTCTTTATCATCATCATCATCTTCTTCTTCTTCTTCTTCTTCTTCTTCATCTTCTTCATCTTCTTCATCATCTTCTTCATCTTCTTCTTCTTCATCTTCTTCTTCTTCATCATCTTCTTCTTCTTCATCTTCTTCATCTTCTTCTTCTTTTTCATCTTCTTCTTCATCATCTTCTTCATCTTCTTCTTCATCTTCTTCTTCTTCTTCATCTTCATCTTCTCCTTCCTTTTCAATATCGTCTTCTTCTTCTTCACGTATTTCTCTTTTCAATTTTTTTTTTAAAGAAATGCAGCTATTTTTGAGCGTAACAAATAGCTGGTGGGCGCACGCATGTTGGAAGCGCCATTGTATGTGCTCCCTGGCAGTGGAAACACAAAGACAGCAGGAGGTAAATTCAGCAGCAGGAGGAGGAGGATGAGTGTGTGGCAGCAGGCAGTCAATGAGGCAGGCAGCTCGCCGTGACATAATAGCCCTGGTACCTAGCGGTGATACCAGGGCTGTAAATAAACACAACAGGAGGTCCCAGACAGCGGTCGTGCAGCCCACATTGTGTCCAATACACAACTGGGACAACACAGTTTTCAACCCGGGCACCTCAGAAAAATTAAACCTTTTTTTTTTTTTTTAATGGTTTGTTTGGTTTTGGTTTTGCAACCAATATAGCTATTGTTTGACGTAATAGCTGGTGGCAGAGTGGCAGCAGAAGGTAATTCTGTGTACCCTGGCAGTGGGAAACACAGACAGACAGCAGCAGCAGGAGGAGGAATGGAGGAGTAGGCGAGCAGCTATTGTTTGACGTAATAGCTGGTGGCAGAGTGGCAGCAGAAGGTAAATCATCTGTGTACCCTGGCAGTGGGAAACACAGACAGACAGCAGCAGCAGGAGGAGGAATGGAGGAGTAGGCGAGCAGCTATTGTTTGACGTAATAGCTGGTGGCAGAGTGGCAGCAGAAGGTAAATCATCTGTGTACCCTGGCAGTGGGAAACACAGACAGACAGCAGCAGCAGCAGCAGGAGGAGGTATGGAGGAGCAGTGTGAGTGTGGCAGCAGGTAGGCAGCGTGACATAATAGCCCTGGTACCTAGCGGTGATACCAGGGCTGTAAATAAACACAACAGGAGGTCCCAGACAGCGGTCGTGCAGCCCACATTGTGTCCAATACACAACTGGGACAACACAGTTTTCAACCCGGGCACCTCAGAAAAATTAAACCTTTTTTTTTTTTTTATGGTTTTTTGGTTTTTGGTTTTGCAACCAATATAGCTATTGTTTGACGTAATAGCTGGTGGCAGAGTGGCAGCAGAAGGTAAATCATCTGTGTACCCTGGCAGTGGGAAACACAGACAGACAGCAGCAGCAGCAGCAGGAGGAGGTATGGAGGAGCAGTGTGAGTGTGGCAGCAGGTAGGCAGCGTGACATAATAGCCCTGGTACCTAGCGGTGATACCAGGGCTGTAAATAAACACAACAGGAGGTCCCAGACAGCGGTCGTGCAGCCCACATTGTGTCCAATACACAACTGGGACAACACAGTTTTCAACCCGGGCACCTCAGAAAAATTAAACCTTTTTTTTTTTTTATGGTTTTTTGGTTTTTGGTTTTGCAACCAATATAGCTATTGTTTGACGTAATAGCTGGTGGCAGAGTGGCAGCAGAAGGTAAATCATCTGTGTACCCTGGCAGTGGGAAACACAGACAGACAGCAGCAGCAGGAGGAGGAATGGAGGAGTAGGCGAGCAGCTATTGTTTGACGTAATAGCTGGTGGCAGAGTGGCAGCAGAAGGTAAATCATCTGTGTACCCTGGCAGTGGGAAACACAGACAGACAGCAGCAGCAGCAGCAGGAGGAGGTATGGAGGAGCAGTGTGAGTGTGGCAGCAGGTAGGCAGCGTGACATAATAGCCCTGGTACCTAGCGGTGATACCAGGGCTGTAAATAAACACAACAGGAGGTCCCAGACAGCGGTCGTGCAGCCCACATTGTGTCCAATACACAACTGGGACAACACAGTTTTCAACCCGGGCACCTCAGAAAAATTAAACCTTTTTTTTTTTTTTATGGTTTTTTGGTTTTTGGTTTTGCAACCAATATAGCTATTGTTTGACGTAATAGCTGGTGGCAGAGTGGCAGCAGAAGGTAAATCATCTGTGTACCCTGGCAGAGGGAAACACAGACAGACAGCAGCAGCAGGAGGAGGAATGGAGGAGTAGGCGAGCAGCTATTGTTTGACGTAATAGCTGGTGGCAGAGTGGCAGCAGAAGGTAAATCATCTGTGTACCCTGGCAGTGGGAAACACAGACAGACAGCAGCAGCAGCAGCAGGAGGAGGTATGGAGGAGCAGTGTGAGTGTGGCAGCAGGTAGGCAGCGTGACATAATAGCCCTGGTACCTAGCGGTGATACCAGGGCTGTAAATAAACACAACAGGAGGTCCCAGACAGCGGTCGTGCAGCCCACATTGTGTCCAATACACAACTGGGACAACACAGTTTTCAACCCGGGCACCTCAGAAAAATTAAACCTTTTTTTTTTTTTTATGGTTTTTTGGTTTTTGGTTTTGCAACCAATATAGCTATTGTTTGACGTAATAGCTGGTGGCAGAGTGGCAGCAGAAGAAGGTAATTCTGTGTACCCTGGCAGTGGGAAACACAGACAGACAGCAGAAGGGCAGTACACAGCAGCCCACTGTAGGTGTAAAATGTGTGGCTGCAGGCGACGTAATAGTCAAAGTGAACCAGGCTGGCTTAGTGAGCAGGAGCCAGGAGGTGGTAAAGGGTGGTAAGGCACATTAACGATGGTTCCGGCAGCCAGTTCATGTCCCCCTCTCGCCGACAACAGGGGCCAGGAACTCGCCTTCCACCCACGCCTGGTTCATCTTGAGAAACGTCAGTCTGTCCACAGACTTGTGAGACAGACGTGAGCGTTTCTCGGTGACCACGCCACCAGCTGCACTGAAGCAGCGCTCGGACAGCACGCTGGAAGGGGGGCAGGACAGCACTTCCAGGGCGTACTGCGCCAGCTCGCTCCAGATCTCCATGCGCTTGACCCAATACTCCATGGGATCAACAGGGGCATCGCTGTCAAGCCCGCTGTACGACCCCATGTAGTCAGCCACCATGCGGGTCAGGCGCTGGCTGTGACCGGAGGAGGATGCTGCTGCATGCATCTCCTCTCTAGTCACTGCTGCCGGAGCCTCTACAGTCCTGTAGAGCTCGTGGCTGAGAGACAGCAGGTCTGTGGGGCGCTTGCTGCTGCTGGATGCAGGCACCTGCTGCTGCCTCTGTGCTGGCTGCTGGACAGTGGGGGTGGAAGGCTGGGGGAAGGCTTCCTCCAAGCGCTCAACAAGGGCCTGCTGCAAGCTCCTTATTTGTTGCGCTGGGTCTCCTCCTGCAGGCGGCAGGAACTGGCTCAACTTCCCCTTGAGGCGTGGGTCCAACATCATGCTGATCCAGATGTCCTCCCTCTGCTTCATCTGGATCACCCTGGGGTCCCTGCGCAGGCACGTCAGCATGTGCGCTGCCATTGGGAAGAGGCGGGCCACGTCTGCTGGCACATCGACGTCAGTGCTGTCCTCATCCTCCTCCTCTGCCGCCTCATCCTCTCTCCACCCCCGCACCAACTCAGCTGCGCTGTGCTGATCCCCCTCATCAGCAGCCAGGTCAGGGACCTCCACCAAGTCCTCCTCCTCCTCCCCCTCAGAGGTGGACTGCGCAGCTGGTTGCCGCTCCTGCTGGTCCAAGGCTGCCGCTCCCTGTTCCAGCAAAGCATCGAGGGCCCTGTTCAGCAGAGAAACCAGGGGCACCCACTCGCAGACCATAGCATGGTCCCTGCTCACCATGTTTGTGGCCTGCAGGAAGGGAGCCAGCACTAAGCACACCTGCTGCATGTGCCTCCAGTCATCATCGGGGACGATGGACGGGAAGTTGCTGGTCTTGTCCCTTCTCTGAGCTGCGGAAACAGTGGCCAGGGCAAGGTACTGTTTGACAGCGCGCCTCTGTTCAACCAGACGCTCCAACATCGCCAGGGTGGAGTTCCAGCGAGTCGGAACGTCAAGGATCAGCCGATGGCGTGGCAGATCCAGCTCCTTTTGCACGTCTTCCAGGCTCGCACAGGCTGCAGCCGAGCGCCGGAAGTGACGCACAACATTCCTTGCCGTTTCCAGCAGTTCGCCCATCCCCTGGTAGGTGCGCAGGAACTTCTGCACCACCAGGTTCAGCACGTGGGCAAGACAGGGGATGTGGGTCAGGTTTCCCCTGTCTATTGCGGCAACCAGATTGGCCCCATTGTCGGCCACCACCTCTCCGACTCTGAGGCCTCTGGGGGTCAGCCAAATCCTCTCCTGCTCCTGGAGTTTGGCCAACACATGGGTTGCCGTCAGCTTGGTCTTCCCAAGGCTGACCAAGTGCAGCAGCGCTTGGCAGTGGCGGGCCTTCACGCTGCTGCTGAGGCGGGGGGTTTGGCCAGGTGTGCCGGAGGATGGCAGAGGATCGGAGGAACCTGCTGCAGTTCCCCTGACCCTGCGGGGTGGCACCACCCACTGTGTTGCTGCTGCTGCTGTGCCCGCTGCTGCTCTCCCATCCTCACCCCCTTCCACCAAGCTGACCCAGTGGACAGTGAAGGACAGGTAGCGGCCTGTCCCGAAGCGGCTGCTCCAGGAGTCCATGGTGACGTGGACCCTTTCACCAACCGCGTGCTCCAGCCCTCGCTCCACATTGGCCATCACAAAGCGGTGCAGTGCAGGAATGGCCTTGCGGGCAAAGAAGTGTCTGCTGGGGAGCTGCCAGTCTGGGGCTGCGCAAGCAAGCAGCGCACGAATGTCGCTCCCCTCCTGCACGAGCGTGTACGGCAGGAGTTGGGAGCACATGGCCCGTGCCAGCAAGCCGTTCAGCTGCCGCACGCGACGGCTGCTGGGAGGCAGAGCCCTAACCACCCCCTGGAAGGACTCGCTCAAAAGGCTCTGGCGTGGCCTTTTGCTGACACGGGAATCAGCAGACACAGCAGAGGAGGCCACTGAGGACTGGCTGCCAGAACAGGCCTCAGTGTCGGCGGCAGGAGTTGCAGAGGGGGGAGGAGCAGTGCGTTTCCGCACTCCTGCTGGTGCTGCTGGAGGAGCAGGAGGGCGGGTGGCTGCTGTTGCTGCTGCTGCTGCTGAAGGCTGTGCAGTGATGGGTGTGGTGCCACTGCCAGCACCAGATGCCTTCAGCCTCTGGAACTCCTCATGCTGGTGGAAATGTTTAGCCGCAAGGTGGTTGATGAGCGAGCTGGTGCTGAACTTTAAGGGGTCTGCACCTCTGCTCAACTTCCGCTGACAGTGGTTGCAAGTGGCGTACTTGCTGTACACAGTGGGCATGGTGAAAAAGCGCCAGATTGGTGACAGAAACATCCCCCTACGGCATGGAAGCGCTGCTGCCTGTCTCCCTGTGGTGGTTGGGGGGGGGCTTGGGTGCGGCTGGTGGTGGTACTGGCTGATGCTGCTGCTGCTGCTGCTGAGCCTGAGACACCAGCAGGCTGTGGGACGCTGCCAATGCTTGCAATGATGCGCCTCCTTGCAAGGCCCACAAGCGCATCCTCCTCCTCCTCCTCAGAGCTGCTGAGGACGACATCCCCTGGAGGTGGTGGCACCCAGTCTCTGTCTGTCACCGGGTCATCATCATCATGCCCCTCCTGAAACATGTCCTGCTGGGATGATGACCCCCCAAACTCCTCTCCTGATGCATGGATGGGACGCTTGACTGTCGCCACAGTCTTGCTGTCCAATCCCTCCTCCCCCAAAGTGCCCATCAGCATCTCCTCCTCAAAATCGCCAACAACAGCAGACAATACCCTGATGGTGCCTGGGGTAAAAAGACTGCTGAGTGACAGGTCGGCGACTGATGGTGAACTGGCCTCCTCCCCAGGCCCTGCTGGGCGGCTGCTGCGAACAGGGGTGGTGGTGGTGGTGGTGGTGGTGAGGGTGGAGGCCTCGGATGCAAAGCTGATGGCGGGCTGCTCATCCTCCGTCATGAGTTGCACCACAGTGTCTGCATCCTTTTCCTCAATGGGACGTTTCCGACCCGGCTGGAGGAAAATGGGAGCAGGTGCTACACGCTGCTGCTGCTGTGTCTCTGCAGCGTGAGTTGCAGATGCTCCTGCTGGGCGGCGCCCAAGGCGTCCACGGCCAGTGGCTATGGGAGGAATGTTAGCCACTGACGCTGCTGCTGCTGCTGCGGAACTGTGCATGGTGGCGCGCCCGCGGCCGCGGCTTGCCACAATGCTGCTCCCTCTCCTCCTGATTCCCTTGCTGCCCTTCCCCTTGCCCAAACCGCGCTGGCTGCCACTTCCAGACATCTTAAATGTTTTGGGCGTATAGACAAAAGTTTTGTAAAAGGGCGGGTGAAAAGTGGGGTACTTTAATGGAGTGGGTTGGTTGGTGAGGTGACTGAGTGAGTGTCCCCTAGTACAGTAAGTAAGTAGTAACAGTCAGGAAGTACAACTAGCAGTTACAATAATCAGTAGTAATCACAAGTAAATTTAGTGTGTGTACACTCAGACAGTGAGTGCACGCACGCAGGAGCTAGTAGCCTATGAACACAGTGACTGAGTGTCCTAGACTCCTAGTACAGTAAGAGTAAGTAGTAACAGTAAGTAGAACTAACTAATTACAATAATCAATCAGCGATCAGAAGGAAATGGAGTGTGGGTGTGTGTACACTCAGACAGTGAGTGCACGCACGCAGGAGCTAGTAGCCTATGAACACAGTGACTGAGTGTCCTAGACTCCTAGTACAGTAAGAGTAAGTAGTAACAGTAAGTAGAACTAACTAATTACAATAATCAATCAGCGATCAGAAGGAAATGGAGTGTGGGTGTGTGTACACTCAGACAGTGAGTGCACGCACGCAGGAGCTAGTAGCCTATGAACACAGTGACTGAGTGTCCTAGACTCCTAGTACAGTAAGAGTAAGTAGTAACAGTAAGTAGAACTAACTAATTACAATAATCAATCAGCGATCAGAAGGAAATGGAGTGTGGGTGTGTGTACACTCAGACAGTGAGTGCACGCACGCAGGAGCTAGTAGCCTATGAACACAGTGACTGAGTGTCCTAGACTCCTAGTACAGTAAGAGTAAGTAGTAACAGTAAGTACAACTAACTAATTACGATAATCAATCAGCGATCAGAAGGAAATGGAGTGTGGGTGTGTGTACACTCAGACAGTGAGTGCACGCACGCAGGAGCTAGTAGCCTATGGACAGTGACTGAGTGTCCTAGACTCCTAGTACAGTAAGAGTAAGTAGTAACAGTAAGTAGAACTAACTAATTACAATAATCAATCAGCGATCAGAAGGAAATGGAGTGTGGGTGTGTGTACACTCAGACAGTGAGTGCACGCACGCAGGAGCTAGTAGCCTATGAACACAGTGACTGAGTGTCCTAGACTCCTAGTACAGTAAGAGTAAGTAGTAACAGTAAGTAGAACTAACTAATTACAATAATCAATCAGCGATCAGAAGGAAATGGAGTGTGGGTGTGTGTACACTCAGACAGTGAGTGCACGCACGCAGGAGCTAGTAGCCTATGAACACAGTGACTGAGTGTCCTAGACTCCTAGTACAGTAAGAGTAAGTAGTAACAGTAAGTACAACTAACTAATTACGATAATCAATCAGCGATCAGAAGGAAATGGAGTGTGGGTGTGTGTACACTCAGACAGTGAGTGCACGCACGCAGGAGCTAGTAGCCTATGAACACAGTGACTGAGTGTCCTAGACTCCTAGTACAGTAAGAGTAAGTAGTAACAGTAAGTACAACTAACTAATTACGATAATCAATCAGCGATCAGAAGGAAATGGAGTGTGGGTGTGTGTACACTCAGACAGTGAGTGCACGCACGCAGGAGCTAGTAGCCTATGGACAGTGACTGAGTGTCCTAGACTCCTAGTACAGTAAGAGTAAGTAGTAACAGTAAGTAGAACTAACTAATTACAATAATCAATCAGCGATCAGAAGGAAATGGAGTGTGGGTGTGTGTACACTCAGACAGTGAGTGCACGCACGCAGGAGCTAGTAGCCTATGAACACAGTGACTGAGTGTCCTAGACTCCTAGTACAGTAAGAGTAAAGTAACAGTAAGTAGAACTAACTAATTACAATAATCAATCAGCGATCAGAAGGAAATGGAGTGTGGGTGTGTGTACACTCAGACAGTGAGTGCACGCACGCAGGAGCTAGTAGCCTATGGACAGTGACTGAGTGTCCTAGACTCCTAGTACAGTAAGAGTAAGTAGTAACAGTAAGTAGAACTAACTAATTACGATAATCAATCAGCGATCAGAAGGAAATAGAGTGTGTGTTGTGTGTGTACACTCAGACAGTGAGTGCAGTGCGCACACGCAGGAGCTAGTAGCCTATATGAACAGTGACAGTGAGTGTCCCTACGGGTACAGTAAGAGTATAAGTAGTAAGTAAGTACAACTAACTAACAATAATCTATCAGTAATGAGAAGGAAATAGAGTGTGTGTACACACAGACAGTAAGTGAGTGCACACACGCAGGAGCTAGCTAGTAGCCTATAAACAGTGACAGTCAGTGAGTGTCCTACTCCTAGTACAGTATAACTACAATACTATTAGTAAAGGACAGCAGAAATACTGGTATAGATGAGAGAAATAAACAGAGGACAGCTGCCCACAGAGGCAAGGCCCCCCTGAGGCCTAAACCTGTAAGCTTGCAGCAGCTGCCTGTCTCTAATGTAACACACAAGCTACTAACTAAAATACAATGTCTATCTAACTAACAACAATATAGGTGTATATGGCAGGTGTAGGTGAGCAAAAACGCTAGGTAAATGATCACAATAGAGCACTTGCTAAGCCAAAGCACAAAGGAGCAACTCTCTCTCTGTACAAGTCTCAGGCAAGCATGGAGAAACGGAACATGGCGGCCGCTATTTATAGGGTAGGGGCTGGCCAGGGTCCCCCTCTGTGATTGGCTGCCATCAGAGGGCCTGGGAGCCCTCTGATTGGCTCTAAGGACATCAATCTGGGCTATGACGCTATTCGAGCTCGGTACCGAGCTCGAATAGCGCGAGTTGCTCGAATAGCTCGAATAGTGAATGGGCTATTCGAGTGTACTCGGATAGCCCATTCGAATAGCTCCAGCTATTCGGAGCTCGAATACCGAGCTCGAATAGCTGAAAAAGAGCTCGAATATTCGAGCTACTCGAATATTCGAGCTCTGCTGAGCACCACTGGTAGGCAGTTAAAAAATGTGACAGATGACAGGTTTTGGGCCAGTCCATCTTTTTAAGGGGGATTCTCAGGGCTTTCTTTGTATTCAACAGCATTTCCTGAACAACAGTTGCAAAATCTAACTGACATAATAGTGTGCAAGTAATTCGGGAGGCCAGCTGGTATCTTGCTATTTTGGCAGTTAAACTGCTGTTCAGGAAATGCTGTTGAAAACAAAGAAAGCCCTGAGAATCCCCCTTAAAAAGATGGACTGGCCCAAAACCTGTCATCTGTCACATTTTTTAACTGCCTACTTTTTTTCGCGAAAGAACCCCTTTAAGCAATACCATTTCCCTGGCTAGCCTGCTGATCATCTGCCTCTTATACTTATAGCCATAGACCCTGAACAAGCATGCAGCAGATCAGGTGTCTCTGACATTATTGTCAGATCTGATTCAAATGCCCTAAATGTAAATAGACCAATAGGTCCTGGGAAATAATATTAACCAATAAAGTCACACAGGTATGTCCCTTTTAGCCCTCATAAGATGCTAATCTTGATATGGCAAATAGGACTTTTAGGAACAACAAAGTTCTCAATGTGTTCAGAGATATAGAGGCAAGTTTTGAGTCGGATAATCTAATAATTAAAACATATATTTTATTATAAACATAAAAAACATCACATTTATCCGACACAGGTGGAAATTTCCTGATATCGCACAAGTGTTCTTGCCAACTGCTTGAGAAATCAAAAAAAAAATAATACTAACCTTCCCCAGATGACAGGCAGCAGGCCTGGATTAACCTCACAGGAGCCTATAGGTCCAGATGTCCTTTCACATTAGACGCTGACCTCCATGAACCTGCAAACCGCTGCTGAACCACACAACAAGTATGCTGGCTGTCCCAGCTGTCACTTCTCCCTTACTTCCCCTGCCCGTCATAGCTACAGTTGCCACTTAGTATTAGGTAGCCAGAAGTACCCTCAATAGTAAGTAGCTAGAGGTGCCCCCAAGTATTAGGTAGCTAGAAAAACCTCAGTATAAGGCCTCCTGCACACTACATGAGATTCTGATTTCGATTTGTAATCAATTTTCACATGCAATACCGATTTCTGATTTTTAATTGGTACTGCATGCTGCGTTTTTTCTGCGTTTTTCTTTTGGTAGCATCCAGGGAAAATCGGAATCGCAAATCGGAATCGCCAATTGGAATCGCAAATCGGATTTGCAGGGTGCAGGGAGCCTTAAAGGATACCCGAACTGACATGTGACATAATGAGATAGACATGGGTATGTACAGTGCCTAGCACTGCCTAGCACACTATGCTGTGTTCCTTTTTTCCTCTCTCTGCCTGAAAGAGTTAAATATCAGGTATGTAAGTGGCTGACTCAGTCCTGACTTAGACAGGAAATGACTACAGTGTGATCCTCACTGATAAGAAATTCCCCTTTTTACCTCTTTCCTGCTCTCAGAAGCCATTTTCTGCTATGAAAGTGTTTTACAGTTGGAATTTCTTATCAGTGAGGGTCACACTGTAGTCACTTCCTGTCAGGACTGAGTCAGCCACTTACATACCTGCTATGTAACTCTTTCAGGCAGAGAAAGAAAAAAAGGAACACAGCATAGTTATTTGTGTGCTAGGCACTGTACATACACATGTCTATCTCATCATGTCACATGTCAGTTTGGGTATCCTTTAAAGAGCTAGAGATGCCCCTGACTGAAGTAAGATCTCGTCAGTGGAATGCAGAGAGCTGCTCACATTTACACTCTCATCAGGACTCTGCATAGGGAAAGAGGGAAGTAGGCACTTGGGGAGGGGAGTTAGCTTCCTTTCCATAATCAGGCACCTATAGGCACGTGCCTTGTTGCCTTATGGTAAATCCGGCCCTGACAGGCACAGTGGGTCTGCAGCAAGAATCCCTTACGAATGCTCTGGGTGCCGATCTTCTTCACTCTTGTAGCTACCAACAGCTTTTGTGGCATCCTCCGTGCATGGCTCTGATGTGTCACATGACTATATGCAGGTCAGGTGACATATATATATAAGTTTTTTTTATTTTTTGCAAACCATCAGATATGAACACATAGGTGTTATAAAGGAAAATATCACAAGTTTATTGTAAAACAACACAAAATGCAAATAGTTAACAGTGGTGATAATGTTATTTACACAAAGCTAGTGTGTTTCACCTGTATAATCAGAATTGCCAAATAACAAAAGAAAAAAAAGGAGAGAAAATGTATTCACTCTGCATTAATTTTTCTGCCCCTCTTCCATAGTTACAGCGAGGAACATAAGTATTTGAACACCATGCGATTTTGCAAGTTCTCCCACTTAGAAATCATGGAGGGGTCTGAAAGTCACAATTGATGTGTATTCCCACTGTGAGAGGCGGCATTAAAAATAAAAAATCAGGAAATCACATTGTACGATTTTTAAAGAATGTATTTGTATTGCACTGCTGTACATAAGAATTTGAACCTGAGAAAATCAGTGTTAATGTTTGGTACAGGAGTTTGTGTTTGCAATTACAGAGGTCAAACATTTTCTGTACTCCTTGCCCAGGCTTGCACAAACTGCAACAGGGATTTTGGCCCACCTCTCCACATAGCTCTCCTCAGTGGCGTAACTTGAAATCCCCGGGCCTCCCTGCAAAAAAAAAAAAAAATCTCTAAGAGCTGTTTACACAGGAAGTAACGTGAACCACTTACTGATCAGAGCCTCCAGCGCGATGGATGTATGTGTTCAGCCTGCCGTCGCCCGCCCACTGCCACTATTGATTGCAGGAGGGGGAGCACTGAGAGGAGAGCCCGAGGTGAGGGGGGGGTGGGAATGTCCCCCCTCCCCGCTGATCTGTGCCACGCTCTCCCCTTATGTTGTGACCCCTCTTGCCCCCCAAAAAGGCCCTGAGCGGGCCCTAGGGGGTCCCCCGGGGGCAGAGGTTGCATCCCCTATTGTTACGTACTTGGCTCTCCTCTAGATTTGTCAGATTTTGGGGCTGTTGCTGAGCAACACGGAGTTTCAGCTCCCTCCAAAGATTTTCTATTGAATTTAGGTCTGGAGACTGGCTAGGCCACTCCAGAAACTTGATATGCTTCTTACGGAGCCACTTCTTGATTATCCTGGCTGTGTGTTTCAGGTCATTGTCATGTTGGAAGACCCAGCCACGACCCATCTTCAATGCTCTGACTGAGGGAAGGAGGTTGTTGCTCAAATTCTCACAATACATGGCCCTATTCATCCTCTCCTTAATACAGTGCAGTTGTTCTGTCCCCTTCCCAGAAAAGCACACACAAAGCACGACGTTACCAGCCCATGCTTCACAGTAGAGCTGGTGTTCTTGGGATGCAACTCATCCTTTTTCCTCCAAACACGGTGAGTGAAGTTTTAGACCAAAAAGTTCTACTTTGGTCTTATCTGACCTCATGACTTTAATCCAGAGGGTCATTGGCAAACTTCAGATGGGCCTGGACATGTGATGACTTAAGCAGGGGAACCTTCCATTCAATGAATGATTTGAAATCCTGACGGTGTAGTGTTCTGCCGACAGTGACCTTTGAAACTGTGGTTGCAGCTCTCTTCATGTCATTGACCAGCTCCTCCCTTGTAGTTCTGGGGTGATTCCTCACCTTTATTATCATCAGGGATATCCCACGATGAGATATTACATGGATCCCCAGTCCAAGGGAGACGGACAGTTTTCTTTAGCCTTTTCCATTTTCTAACAATTGCTCCAACAGTTGATCTATTTTCACCAAGTGCTTGTCAATTGCCTCGTAACCCTTTCCAGCCCTGTGGGGGTCCACAATTTTGTCTCTGGTGTCTTAACAGCTCTTTGGTCTTGCCCAAGGTAGTAGTTGGAGTCTGACTAACTGTGGCGTGGACAGGTGTCTTTAAAGAGCTCAGACAGGCACTACTAATTTAGATTAAAGAGTGGAGTAGAGGTGGACTTTTTGAACGCAGAGTAACAGGTCTTTGACAGCCAGAATTCTTGTTGATTGCCAGGTGTTCAAATACTTATGTGCAGCAGTGAAGTTTAAATACATTCTTTAAAAATCATACAGTGTGAGTTCCTTATTTATTTATTTTTAAATGCTGTCTTTTGCAATGGTAATGCACCTACAATGTAAATTTCAGACCCCTCCATAATTTCCAAGTGGGAGAACTTGCAAAATCGCAGGGTGCTCAAATACGTACGTTCCTCACTGTAGATAGTGTACTGGTTAAAGGCATTGCCTTTGATATAGGTGACCTGGGTTTAAATCCTGGCTAAAGCCAGTACCTATTCTGTAAAGAGTCATTGGCCAAGGCTCCCTAGCACTGCAGGGTGGTTGCAGCACATCTTGAGTCCAGTAAAAGAAAAACGCTCTACTAAATAATGATGATAATTATTTTAATTTTTGACAACCACTTACTTGTAGTTTATTCTTTTTAATTACATTAAGTGTATATTGATTTGGCTTGTGACGAGTTGGATTTGATTACTTATGTTTATATATACACTTCCAGATATATCTATAAACTTATAAAAACAGGCACACTAAGAGAGGTTTGGCACTTAACAGTGTAAAAAAGACTGAACAAGTTTTTCCCAAAAAAGCACGAATACATATATATGCTTCACTGTTAATGCTTCGCGCTTTATAAAACTAAACAAATGTCCACTAAAAACATATAACAGGAATGCATGTGCTTCACTGATATTGCTTCACTCTTGCTAGTCTCGGGGACCTCCACCACACCCTTTGTGTGTGACTCACCAGATAAAAAGACCCTCCAGGGTCTATGTAAGCACCTTGGTACTGTTATGCGGGTCGTCCCTCACCTCTCTGGCGTCCACAACCTCCTCAATCTCCTTAATATAGGACTTCCAATAAAAAGATCTTGCCCCAAGAACCTCAAATAAAAAGGCTCACCATAGCGTAATACTGTTTAAAGTGTATTACAAATAAAAATCTATTGCACTCACATGTCCTTAGTTGCATAAAAATGCCCAGAGTGATTTATTACATGTTGGCCTCTGGGTGGGCTCGCCTTCTAGGCTCCTAGGCTCCCCGATTCCAATGTCCCACTGCCGTGCACACAGCAAGAACCTCGGTGCCAGACGCCGATACAATCCTCCTCATGTATCTCCTACAGCGTAATCAGGCGGAGCGGAAAATGAGCGATTTGGGATATATATATATATATATATATATATATATATATATATATATATATATGTGTATACAGGGGTTGGACAAATTAATGGAAACACCTTAAAAATCAACAAAATATATTTTAATATGGTGTAAGGCAACTTTTTGCAGCAATTACAGCCTCAATTCTCTGAGGTATTGATACATACAAATTGTGAATTGTTTCCAAAGGAATTTTAGCCCATTCTTCAGTTAAAACACCCTCCAGTTCTTTTAGAGATGATGGTGGCGGAAATCGACTTCTTACTTGAATCTCTAATACCGAGCATAAATCATGTTGAGGTCTGGGGATTGGGGTGGCCAGATGAGATGCTCAACTTCATTAGAATCTTCCTTGTGCCATTCTTTAACAATTCTAGCTGTATGGATTGAGGCATTATCATCTTGAAAGATGGCATTCCCCTCTGGAAACAGGTCTTGAACGATAGGATGAACTTGGTTGCCCAAAATTCCCAAATAGTCTTGGCTGTTCATTCTTCCATGAAGGGAAATCATTGGCCTGGCGAAATTCCAAGAAATAGCACCCCAGATCATCACAGAACCCCCGCCATGTTTTACGGTTGGGAGAAGGCAGTCTGGATGAAATGCTTCTTTCCGCTGTCTTCAAACGTACACTCGTCCGAAGGTCGGAAATAAGGTAAACAATGATTTGTCATTGTCAGAGAAAATCACATTTTCCACTGCTCCAGGGACCAATTCTGGTAGTTTCTACACCACTCTAAACGCTTTGAAACATTTGTCTTTGGGAGCAGAGGTTTTCTAATTGCAGTTCTTCCGTGGAATCCAGATTAGTACAGCTCCCGATGAACATTTTTTGTGGAAACTGCTGGGTTCTGTAGGTGTTCTATCAGCTCTGCAGTGATTTTAGGAGCCGTGGTCTTGCAAGCTTTTCTAACAATTCGATTTAGAGTCCGACGGTCTCTTTCAGACAACTTCAATTTTCGGCCACAACTGTGCTTTGCTGAGGATGTTTTACCTTCTCTTTCAAAGGCAGTCATTACTTTTGAGACAGTACCTCTTGAAATGCCAAGCATTCGGGCAGCTTCTGTTACAGTAGCGCCTGCCATACGAGCGCCAACAATTTGGCCTCTTTGAAAGTCTGAGAGATCTGCCATTTTTATAAATTACAATTCACTTTCTTTTATATTTCTGTAAAAAACAATTATTTGTATTAAACATATCAAATAACAAAAATAATAAACCCAAAAAATTAACATATGTCAATTTTTGATTGCTTAAAACATGTTCAAAGATTATGATGCCAAAAAGTTAGGTGTTTCCATTATTTTGCCACTTGTTTTTGTAAGTTTGAGAATATATCTGGAAGTGTGAATCTGATTTGCTGACACTGAACAGATGCAGTAAAGTAATATGGGGACATGATTTGGAACTAATTATTGTATACACAATATTTTATTGTTATTTTTACCATTTCTTTTAATTAATCTACAAAATTGTTTAGATGAAGAATTAAGTCGTCTTAAATCACCATCATTAAAAAGCCTGTAATTTTGGCTCAGTTTGATCACTATAGTCCCGTGCTGAACTCCCATGAAACAAATTAGGAATAATTAGGAAAAATCTAACACCTACATTCTCTTTTCCCATTACACAAAAGATATCATTAGTGTTTTTTGTGTGCCTAAAAGGAATTTTTACTTCTTATAATGATCATTAGCTGGTCATCTGTGCCTAGGCACAAGATTTTACCAGACTTACAGCTTACTTAATGATTAAACATGTGGGCTTAGATTTTAGGATGCTAAAATAAGAAAATAATAACAATTAATTATAATATTGAGAATAAAATGGTTACAAAAATGTTGCTGATTTAAATGCAAATCCTTCAGGTTCTTTTTAAAAACTTATGAATAAATGGTCTTGTGGTGGATGAGTACCTATGACTGTCTAAGGCCATTGTGTGCTACAAGTAATGTGTACAAGTAAATAACTCTTTGTTTAACCTCTTAAGGACCGCAGTGTTAAACCCCCTAGTGACCAGGCCATTTTTACTAAAATAGGCCACTGCGGCTTTAAGACCTAGCTGCAGGGCCGTACAACTCAGCACACAAGTGATCCCCCCCCCCCTTTCCTCCCCACCAACAGAGTTTTCTGTTGGTGGGGTCTGATCGCTCCCCCAATGTATTTTTTTTTTTTACAAATATTTTGATTCCTTTTTTTTATATAAAATGATGTATTTTTTTTTATTAATTTCCCCTCCCTCCCTCCCTCCCTCCCCCAGTCAGCCTATCACAGCAATCGATTGTGATAGGTTTCAGATTATCACAGCGGATCACTCCTGTGTCTCCCAGGGGGACAGCCTTGTCACACGGCTGTCCTCAGTACAGCGCTGCCTTAGAGCGCTGCACTGTACAGAGTTATTAGATGGTGGTTTTGCCATCTAACAGTCTCCGAGCTGCGATCACCGCTGGGAGACTGATGGCAGGGCGGAGCTCCATCATCCATGCGAAGATGTGCATGCATCAGCGTGTGCGATCTCCTGCAAACTC